>NC_058416.1:27840296-27896925 GCF_002201575.2 Neomonachus schauinslandi | reverse complement strand
TCGAGCCCCAAGTCAGGCTCCCTGCTCAGCGGGGAGTCTGCTTCTCCTTCTGTTCCTCCCCCCATTCATGCTCACTCTCTCTCTCGCTCGCTCTCTTGCTCTCTCAAATAAATAAATAAAACCTTTTAAAAAATAAATAAAAAGAAAGTACCATACAAAAATCAGTATGGAACTGGAAATGAGGGTGGATATATCCAATCTGATTCCAAGGTTTAACTAATTGTACAATGGCCAACAGGTGCACATATTCTATTAGTAAATAATTATGATTATTTAAGAATGAATTATAAATATTTTTTCTTTAAATTTCTGTGTAAAATTTTTTTCAAACAGCTACTAAGCTGTCAGGAAATAAATACTTACCAGTTTATTTAGACCTACATAATAAACCTAACTATGTGTCATCTATTTTGGCTTAGGGGTGCTGTAAAAATATTACTGAGACAAAGTTTGGGAACCTTTGGCACATTCCCTGTGCATCTAAAGATACGGCACCAACTGGTTTCCCTCCTGCCTGACAGGCACCAGCCCACAGGACTAGGTCACTAGAACTTGTAGGGACTGTGTTAGGTACATGTAATGCCTGTCTCCTATCCCTGAGACATTTATGTTGCTTTTTACTGTTTAACAAACAAAGAAGAGCATCTTCATAGCTAATACTCCCATACATTCAAGATTATCTTCCTAGAATAATCTCCTAGAAAAAGAATTGCTGAGTTAGATTAGCCAGACGTTTAAGGCTTTTGAAATTATTTCTGGATTGACTCAGCCTCATTTGAGAATCCCCAAGACAGAGAAAACCGCCTGACACACAAATAATGCTGAATATGTGGGAACTGAGTTGAATGGAGTCGAATCACATCGAAGCGAACCAAATCAAATTGAATCTCTGAAAGCACTGGGCAGTGCCTTTACTTTTCTTTGCCTGATGTTGCCTCCCCCTCTGACCCAGGCTCTGGAAGCCGCAGTCCACGTCCCGGGAACAAAAGAGCTCTTGCTCTGGGAAGGGAGCCTACGGACGGGTTCTTTTACGAAAGAACCTTTTCTGAGCCCTAAAGGCCAAAGAGCTTAATAGTTAAGGCTGACTGAATCCAGACTGATTTCAGATCCATCATTGACTAGTTGTTGATTTTAGGCACATTACTTAACCGCTGTGCCTCAGTCCCTCATCTCTGTAATGGGAATCATGATAGATAGAATACACCTCAGGAAGTTGTGATAAAGTTAAAACTGGGATCATCTACATAAACACTTTGCACAGTGCCTGGCACATAGTAAGCTCTCCATGATAGCCATTAATTTTATTTGTTCTCCTGGAAGCTTCTAGACATCCTCATAGCAAGATCCACCTGGATTTTCCTTCCTTCCTGCAGGCTGGTTGCTGTTGCTGCAGGCGAGAGGCATAAGGAAGACATGCATCCATGCCCAGCCTTCTTACTCCAGAAACTAATCCATTTCCCATCATGGTCCCTGGATCCTTTTGAGCCTACCTGAGCAAGAGGTGCTTTCTAACTCCTTTCTGATTAGTATACAGGCCAGGAGGCCCAGGGCTCCTTCTTGTCCCGGGTAGGGGCAGCTACCAGAGCACCCAGGTCTGATACTTAGTTCATCCACATGGCTACCGCATCAAGCCAAGATTGCCATCTGAGGGAAGCAAAAGAAAAAAAAATTAGTATTGATTTTGGCTTAAGAAGCATGAAGGGTTTGTTTCTGATCTTCATCATGTTTAGAGACCCATTGCTTTGAACACTGGTGGGCCAGATCCCACTCAGGGAGAATCATCTCGGGGACATTTAAAGCCTGACTCTGTCCCTGAAATGCCCCTTGCCTCCAATTCCCTCAGAGTCTGCCTCATCCTGCAGTAATTCCTCTCCTGACTCCTTGGGTATTTTCAGCCAAGAGAGAGTTGTGGAATGGGAAGCAAGCTGCTCTGGAATAAACTAAGCCAGAATGTGAGAATGCCCACAAGCCCTCGCAGATGCCAGAGTCCCCAGCCTGTGCTGTAACTGGTAGAGCCCTTTGCCTGGAATGCAGGAGCTGCTGTCCGAGTCCCTGCCCTGCCCCTCCTGGGCCTTCTGCTGACAGCCCGGTGATGTTGGCCTCATTTAGTCTCCTCAACATAGGAATGATAATGTCTATCAACTATGAGATAATAAAATAAGACCTCCATGAACGTGCATGGTAAAATACATATGTAACCGTGAGGGATTTTAATTAAGGAAAGAAGTAGAATCCCACTATGTATTATTGATCTGGCCCAGGAAGACTTCGTGTAGAAGAGGGACTTTGGAGAATGGAGGGCTACATACCAAATGCATAATGAGAAAGGCTGGGAGAAAAGGGTAGGCCTGGGATGGACTGAGGAGGGTAGGACTGAGAGGCACGCAGAAGGGTAGGGTAATGGACTCAAATATGACTTTGTAACCCAGAACTGGAGTCTTTTCCAACTAATCAGTTATTCAAAATTATTGTCATGGAGAACCTTCCGAGGGGGTCAGCCTGGTGCCCACTTAATTTCAGGTGTCAGGGCATTCTGTAATCTATAGGAGGTAAAACTGTCAAAGTCAGAACAACCAATGATCCAAGAGTAGTGAATGCAGGGCCAAGTGTCCAGTGGGAACTCTCCAAAAGGGGAAAGCATCCTGGCATCCGGGCTGAGGATAGGACTGGGAGGGTGGGGCCTAGGGTTGTCGGGAAGACCCTTTGTGCCCATTAGCTTTTCCTAGTAGCATGTGAACAACATTTCTTTCCATGAGGAATAAGACGCTGAGGGAGTGGGCCACAGGAAAAATGACTGTTGATCGGGGAAGAAGCAGGTAGCAGAATCACCCGCTTTGGAGCATGATGGGATCGGAGCTCACTTCCGGTTAGGCGCCCTCGTGACCCACAAGCAGAGGCTTCGGTGGGCGGTATCGCTTAACCTGGACGCGGAAAATCGATCTCTAGCCTCACCACTCATGGCGACCTGGCAGCAACTCTCTGGCGACCTAGCTGGAGCCCAGGAATAGGGTGCTCGGGACATCGGCGGGGGGGTACTGCAAAAGCCCTGAGGACCTAACCGAAGGTGAGAAGGGGCCCCAGGGAGCGGAGAGCGGCGCTCGTGACTGGTCCCACAGCCCTGCCTCTCTCCCATCTGCACCACCTATGCCCCCTGCTTCCCGTTCAGGATTTGGGATACGTGTTGCTGCTTGAACGGCAGTATAATGGATCAGGGCTGGAGGCGTGAGCATGAAGGCCTCCTTCACCAGTTTCTAGATGGGCAGCTAGGCTTCCGCTTCGTCCATGCTCTGCCCCCAGCGGGCACGTGGAGCCGATAACCTCGGGTGCCCCAGATGTTCAGATGTGCTGCAAGCATGGCAGGGCCGAGCCGGCCACGCGGTGGGAAGCACTGGGGAAGAAGAAGGCCGGAGCCGCTGCCTTCGCAAATCTCGACACCACCTCCATGCGGCCGGGGCTCTGCCTTCCCCACACAGGAGACAGATTGTTCTGGAGAGACTTGGGAACATGGAAAGGGAGAGGGAGGGAAGCCGAGGGAAGAAATCTCTTCTACCTCACAGCTTTCCATCTCTACCCCAGTGGAGCGTGGGTGATTTGTTCTTCCTAATGAGCAAGCACCGCATTCTACGAGGCAGAAGCGCCAGTGGGTTGGTGAGGCGAGTTGCCATGGGAGACCAAGGGACCCCCCACTGACGCTTGTACCGCCTGTAAGGGAGTCTTCTCGGGCCGAAGGAGCGGCTGTCTCCTTCCGTCAGGGTAATAAGCACTTGCGTTTGTGCAGTTTTACGTGTTTCGAGACATGTTTACATCGATTGTTGTATTATAGTTGAGCTTCATAACCACCCAATGAAGTAGGTGGGCCTGATGTTATCTTCAGTTTTTCAAGTGAAAAGACTGAGGCTCAGAGGAGTTAAAGAAATTGTCCAAAGTCATTCCCCAGATGCCGAGTTTCCCAATGCTTGTCTGTATGCGTCTTGTTTTTTATAAAGGACACATCACTGGACTGAGGGCAGTTGGGGGAGCTTGAGGGCTATCAACCCCACAGAACCCCAGCCCACAATTTAAGGTGAATCAAAGCAAGTCCCACTTCACATAGAAGAGGACGAACCCGTAGACCCCATTACCAAAGAGTTCAGATAAATGCACGCATTGCAGTTGGAATAAATGACCCTGGAGACCGGAGATGGGTGTGCCTAGCAGAGCAAGACGGGGCTCCTTGCCCTGACCCTCCGAACTTCCCAGGCCAACCTCCTATATCCCAGCCACTCAGAACCACAGCTGCTCCCAGAATCCACCATTTCCATGCCTTTGTGCATCCTCTTCCTGAAACCCAAGTGTCAAAGTTGTTGTTTTTTTAAGATTTATTTATTTATTTATTTGACAGAGAGAGAGAGCACAAGCAGGGGGAGCAGGAGAGAGAGAAGCAGGCTTCCCGCGGAGCAGGGAGCCTGATGCGGGGCTCGATCCTAGGACCCTGGGATCATGACCTGAGCCGAAGGCAGACGCTTAAGCAACTGAGCCACCCAGGCGCCCCAGTGTCAAAGTTTTTTAAGTCCCATAAAGAATTCATTGCTTTCTCCTCTTGAAATGAAATGGAAAGGCTCGTATACCCTCCCCCCACCATCTATCTCCTTCACTAGACTGTGAGCTCTTTGAAGGTAGGAATGATGATTTATTCACTGCTCAATCCCGAGCACCTGCCAAGGGACCTGCACTTATTAGCATCCTAACAGATGTGTATTAATTGAATGTCTCCATCATCATCGCCATCTTAATTTAAATCAAAACTACTCACTGAGCATTTCCTTGGTCTGGTCATTATATAGGCAGTGGGACATGAGACAATGGCCACACGGTCCAGAGCGCACGGGGAGCTTTGGCAAAGCAGGAGGAGTGTGGGCACTACCTTGAATTCGGCTGATTTAATTGACACTATGTGAGTCCAAGTGTGGTGAAAATCTGAGCTGTTCAAGAAAGGATCTGGGGAGCCTTGAAGGAAAAGAAGCAGTTAGAAGGCATTCCAGGAGTTTATTAAGGGCCCTCCCAGACAGGGTTCTGTGGCAGTTGTAAGACCAACATAAAATACACTCTCGGTTGTCACAGAACTGAGAAGTACAAGGCCAACACAGCTGAGGAAAACAGAAGAAAAGTAAGGACTCTGTTCTAAAGAGCTGCCTATTTCCACCATGATGATGTCAGAGAAGACAGGGCTAGAGTAATCAGGAAGGCTTCGTGGAACAGGTGACATGGCTGGGCTTTGCATTATGCTTGAGTACAGGAAGATAAACATCCCTAGAACAAGAAACAACCATGAGCCTAGAAGCAATAATTAACCCATATAGCTTGAAACAAGCAATGAGTAGCCCTAAATCTATCCCTCTATCCTGGGACAGGTTCTGCCATGGGCAGAAAAGACATGAAAACATGGCACCTTCTTTTGTACCAAGACACTGATTTTTTTTTTTAATATGGATAATTAAAAAAAAGAAAGAAAGAAAGAAAGAACTCCAGATGGATTTTAAACACAGTGGGGAATTGGGCGGTGTGATGGCAGATGGCTATTTCAGCTGCACATGGGTAAAAATAATTTCAACTCCCCAATACCCAGGACTGCTCTGAACTTGTGAAAACCTCTTAAGGCAAAGCTGCAGTGCAATGCTCAAAGCACAGAGCTGTAGCAGATGGGGTCTGAGGACCTGGAGCTCACCGACAGGAAAATATCTATTGCTGTTGGATTTGGCAGTGGACGCCCCAGACAAAGGTTCTGTTCTCCAGGAGCTGACACTGGTGGGGATCCACAGACAAAAGTAAATATGAAGTCAGGTGGTGTTGGAGCCTGTGGGGGAAAATCCAGCAGGGAAGAAGGATCGGGAGTGCCGGGGCAGGTGGTGACTGTGCTAGACAGGGTGGGGAGCAAGGGTGAAACATGAGCGGCGACCCAGAACGGGAAGGAGACCGGCCACCAGAACACCTAGGACAGGTGCACTTGTGGGCAGAGAGTAACAGCAACACCAAAGGTGTGAGGCAGTAGTTTGACCAGCATGTTTGAGGAATATCAGGGGCTGAGGTGATGTGAGCAAGGGGGAGAGTAACAGCAGATGAGGCCAGAGCCGGAGGCCAAGGCAAGGGTTTAGCTTGGACTCAGAGTGGGATGGCAGCCCCAGGAGGGTTTAAGCTTAGGAAACCTGACATCTGGGAGGGATCACCCTGGCCACAGTGTTGGGGGCAGGCCGTGAGGGAGAAACTTGCTCAGGCTGTGGTAATAATCACAGTGAGAGGGGGTGGTGACCTGGAGCACTGACAGAGTAGACCAAGGGCTCCCAAACTTCCCAGCTCAGACCTCTTCTTTGCAGTAAATAACCTCCCAGCATGATAACAGTTACCTTTGTTTTTTTTAAGATTTTATTTATTTGACAGAGAGAGAGAGAGACAGTGAGAGAGGGAATACAAGCAGGGTGAGTGGGAGAGGGAGAAGCAGGCTTCCTGTGGAACAGGGAGCCCAATGCGGGGCTCGATCCCAGGACCCTGAGGATCCTGAGCCGAAGGCAGATACCTAACGGCTGAGCCACCCAGGCGCCCCAACAGTTACCATTTTGTATCTGTTGATTAGGCAAACACTCCATGTCCACGTTTCCAAATGAATCCACAATGTTCACATCTCCACAGTATTTACGTACATTTGAAAAAGAGTTGCATGTGATGTGTGCAAGTTGCATTGTTTATTCGGTCTACAGACTGCCTATTCAGAGAGTAGATCATTTTCAGACCTCTCCTTGCATTGTGGCCCAAAAGCAGGCCGCTGAAACGTTGCCTCTCTCACTTTTCCCATTACCGTGGCCAGCAGAGGACCTGTTCCCTTAGGTCTCTCTGCTAGAAGGGGTCGAATAAGCCCACGTGAGTGAGAGTGTCCATGGACAATGATAACTGAGCGGGGATTCATAGCTTGGAGTTGATCCATAGCTGGGATTTGAAAGATCCAAGAACAGCCCTAAATTGTAGGCAAAATATGTGTGAGTGTGTGCAGTATGAGGTCAACTTTCATTAGATTCTCAAGGGTCCCTGATGAAGAAAAAGAAGAGGGAAAGGGGTAAGAACCACAGATTTGATGCATTATTTCCCCCAGATACCATACGTGTTTTAACAAGGACTTCCAATGCTTAACCCCAAACAGTGAGCACCAGATGGGGAGGACAGACATTTTGAAACCATAAGGCTTCAATTCACCCTGAGCGGAAAGACCGGCACAAAATATAGCTAAAAACATAACATCTCAGATTCCAGAAAGACAACTTTTTTTCCCCTCCTACTAAAGTCAGTCTTGAACCCTGCCACTACTAAGCTCAATAAGAAAGTGTGGCATGAAAAAAAAAAGCACTATACAAGTGTTCCCATTTAAGAAAGGCAAGATCATCCCAAAGGAACTCGTGTATTTGTAGCAATAAATAAATAAATAATCAATCCCAAGAGTCTGTATGCTACCTTTGGCTAAATCATGCTTGATTTGAAGGTCAGGAGCATTACAATGCCCCGCTTGCTTCACTGAGGTGCGTAAAGGCTGAAGCTTTGTAGCATGGCAGAAGAATTTGCAGGGTATCATTATGCGCCCCTTCAACATCCCACCACCTTCCACGTGACGTGAAACAATGTGTCCCAGTCCCACACAGTCAAAGCAGTAATTTACAAGAGTCAGCAATTCTTCACTGCAGGTAGGCCATATTTCAAAATGGGAGAGAGAGTTGGGAACGGAGGGGGAACCAGCCGATCAATTTACAAAGATCCTGTTTCTCTGCCACTCTGTTGACCTTTCAGGCAAGACCTAATGCCAATTAGCTCAGTTATAAAGTCCATAATTCTTGTGGGGAAGGCCGGGTGTAGCACACGATCATTTTACAACACTTGCCCTAATTTGCAGCCCCCAAACATGGACTCCTGGGGCTGCAAGGTGGGGGTGGGAAGGGGTTGTTGGCAAGCTATGGAAGCAGCTGGAAGGGATCACAGAGCACAATTACTGTCTGCGCATGGCCACATCTGGAAAACAGCTCCATGCTGGCTTTAAAACAGCATTAATGAAGAATGGAACCTTGTGCTGGGAAGAAACCGGGGTGGGGGGGGTGGGAGGAAATAAGGGGAGGCGCCCTTCTGCCCAACTTGGTGGGGACAACAAAGAACACAGCAGGCAGAGTATAAGACCAAAGCCAGGGAGAAGAGGGTGTTGACAAGAGAGGGGCGGCAAGGAGATGCTGTTACTTTAGGGAGAGCTCTAATCCTCCTCATCTTTGCCATCTTCAAAGCTGGGAGCCCATGCAGGACTGCCCCTTTTTTGTACTGAATGAGCAGATTTTGTCCACAGTGTGAGATTTTAGTGGTATCTGGAAGATTCCCAACTAAAAGAATGTACCCTACAGTATCTGAATTCTACCAGTAAAAACATTCAGTCCTTTGGTCAAGGGGTCCCTTCTCCTAAGATGGATTTGAAAATGCAGGTGCACCTGCTACCTTTAAAATTCCAAGGCACATAGTAGTTGCTCAATAAATACTTGTTGACTGGAACTGAATTGAAGGAGCTGAATAAGCCATGTTGTGACTATGACTAAATTAATTCATATCTCTGGTTTCTCAGCTATAGCCATTCCACAAGACCAGTGATTCTCAACTGTGAGGGCAGCAAAAGAGGGTGGCATGTCTTTCCGAGGGGGTATATCACACTCCATGGAGAAAGAGAAGGCAGCATCCATGGTTTGAAGAAGAATATTCAGTAGTATAGCAGTGTTATATTTGGAAAACCAAGGAGTCTGCTTCTAATACAAGAGACTTTCCTAATACAATCTACAGGAAGAAATGCTCAACAGAATCTTCCCAGCTGGTGAGGATTCATAAACTGACCTTAGAACTCAAAATAGGCACTTTCCATCCCACCAAAAATGAGAGCATCTCTTGATGTCCCCAGGATGAGGGGGATTTATTTCGTCATGGGTCAGTGGATATGAGTAGATGGACTTGAGGCCTCCCACTCCCTTTTCCATCAGGCTGTTTAGCATTCCTTCGTTAAGACAGATCAGCTGCTGGGTCCCCGGGACCTAGGTACCCTTCAAGGGGCAGCAGGAACAATTGGCAAAGAGAACAGGGCGTCAGGAAGGTGTAAACAAACTTCAGCCAGCCTTGCCTTTCTGCTTGTTTCTCTGCCTTCCCAGGATCCCATTCTTGGCATTACTTAGGGGTGTGGCAGCTGGGGCCCAACTTGGCATCTGTTTTAGTGTTTGCCTGAAAACCCTCAAGGCCTGCAGAGGTGGAAGGAACCTCCCCCACCCCAGCCGTGGCGTCTCTGACAGGAACCCCTCCCACAGAACATAGAAACTAAGACCTTCGAGCAGCCCTGGGCTCGAGTCCTGCCTCAGCCACCTCTCAGCTAAGTGACCTAATGTACTTAACTCTTTCTATGTCTTGGTTTCCGCTTTGTTGAAATGAAGATAGTAGCCCCCCGACCCCATGGGTTATCGCGAGCACTGCAGGAGATGATACATTTCGCTGTGCTTTCTTTGCTGCTGCTTGGAATTCTGCATTTCTATCTATGCAGTACAATTTTATGTATTTACATCCAACCTTATATGCAATCTGCGCGTAGCCCGTTCTGGGGGAGTTGAGTGTGCGTGCCAAGAACGACGTAGGCCGACGCTTCTGCTGTAAGAGCCGTTCCGTCGCATGGAGTGCCCAGAGAGGGGGACGTGTGTGTCGCTCTCCCACTCCCGAGAGCACACTGCCCTTCTCCATTGGCCAATACTGAGTACGAAAAGTGTGTGCGTGTGAGAATTCTTCTGAGTACTCTTACCAAAGAAAGCCTTCCCCACATGTTCCAATAAGCCCGAATCGGGCTTTCTGTGAGCCTGGGTATGGCCAGCTTTCGGCTGTGTTGGCATACGGCGTCAGGCCCCGCACTCGAGAAGCGCTCGGGAAAGAGCAGCCAATCCCAGTGCAGGCAGTTCCTGTGCCTGCAGAACAGCCCTCGGCCGTTAAGACACCGGTATCCTCTAATTCTTACCTTTGCCCCCTTGGGAGCACTGCCCACAGAGCTGAACCCCCCCCCCATGGCGACTGCTCTCTTGTGCCCTCTCTCACTGCCCCCTGATACCAGTCCCCATGCACCTCGTTCCCCCTGCCCTCCGAGTTCCCGGAGTAGGCTCCCTCCAGCCCCTGCCACCCTGGTCTGGATGTCCTCTGGGGCACTGTCTTTCTTAAAGGGGGTGCATGCTCAAGCCAGGCTGATGAGCCCCAGTGATGTGTCTACGTTTGCATTTCCTTTCAGCCTCGTCACACCTGCAGGCTTGGGTACCCGGGCCCTGCACTCCCAAGCTTTCTAAGGAAAAAGCATTTGGGAATAGCCCGGAGCAGCTCGGTTTGACACTCTCTCCTCTTGCACCCCAAACATCTCCTCAATGCTGTCTCTTTCGGGGTCTCCATCCCCAGCTTTTCTGCACGTGGATTGTGGCCAGAAGTCCATGCCTTCCTGAGACGTGTCAGAGTCCTCACCTATTCGGCCTGGGGCCTGTGAGGAAGCATCCCCCTCTGTGGCTTCTTCTCCTACTCTTGCCTGTGCTCTCTGGCAAGCTTTCTCTTTCTGAGGCACACTTGATTAATCTTGCCTAGTGACTATCATACTCCTAAAGCAACCATAAGGCACTTAGGAGACACTATCCTTAGACCCACATGAGTGTGGCCCCATAAGGATGCCCTCCCTGCGATTCCCAGTTGGCTATAAGAGAGTGAATTCACCCCATCCCTGAGATGTACGTATTTCCAAGAGTAACACAGGCATCAAGCCAATCTGGTTGTCCCTGGCCCAGCACAAGGTGGGCATTCGTAGGTGCTCAGAAAGACTTCAGGTATAAATACTCTGTCATTATGGATAATTCCCCCTCCTGGGCCATCTTCTACCTTTCTGCCCCATCTCCTATATTCCTCCTTCCCAGCCACCGAGTGAATTCACTTCTCCCCAGCACTCTTTGCCCTGTTGCTTCTGCAGCTGTCTTTCTCCAAATCCTGCCCATCCTCAAGGCCCAGTTCCTGTACCGCCTCCTGAATCCCTGAGGACCCCCCCCCCCCCCCCCCCCCGTGCCCTCCCCCTCCCTGAACAGCCTTGCCTGATGTCACTCATCTGACCCTGCAAAGATAGCAGTAATCTGCCAATCTGGTTTCTCCCCCCCACCCCCACGGGACCGCAGGAGCTGGGGTCCTAAGCGCAATTGCAGAGAAGGTGGGCATGAGAAGGCAGTGACCCTGGGAGGATGTCCCATCCTCTGGGAGATCGCCCTGGGCTGTGAGTTTGTTCCTCGGGAGCAGAAGGGGAGTGGTTAGGAGTGCCTCTGCCCCAAGTCCATGCCCTGGTCCTCTGGCGAGCATATGCCCCCTCCCTAGCTCATTCCTTCATCCCTTCACTCAGCCATTCATTAGCCTCTTCCTTCTGACGGGCCCACATCTATCTGGCATCTGATACGCTAGCCACAGTGACCTGTGAATTTGTATAGCACTCAAGAGTTGAGAAACCCTTTCACATATTTTGTTCATGTAGACCTCAGCAGCCCAGCAAAGTTGTAGCATCCCTTTTCTAAAAATAAGGAACCCAAGGGTCAGGGAGGTGAAATGGCTTTGCCCAAGGCCCAAAGGTCTGCACACCACAGATGAGGACCCAATCCCTGCCTCTAGGATCTTCTCTCCATCTTAGGCTCCAGCACCGCCACCTCCCTTCTACCCATAAACCTCAGGAACAGGATGCTGCTTCCTGTTGTCTTCCCCACCTTCCCCACTGCCTCTGAAACAGACATCACTGCATTCTGTGGGATCTTGTCTGGAGTCCCTACAGAGGAACCGGAAGTGAAACAAGCAATGGTAAGAAACCCTGGCTGGAGCTCATCCTCATCTTCTCTGCCATGAGAATGAGACTCAGCCCTGGGCTCAGAGGCCTCCTCCCCAACAGCTCCTTGTAGGGGGCTTGCATGCCGTGCTCTCTCACAGCACAGGGGTGCACGCCTGCTTGCCCTCTCCCCTCTCCAGCAAGGATCTCTTCCTCCTCAACTCTGGAAGCTCTGAATAATGTGTTGTAAACCCATCAGACTCACAGAGGGCACCAGGTTAGACTTTGTTATACCCCCCCAACGCCCTGCTTAGCCCAGAAGTCAATTTAGGTCCTTCCCTGACAGAGCGACACAAAGGTAAGGCGTTGTCCCTGTCACGGAGATACAAGCAACTGCACAGGGCAGCGTGTGGCTGAAGCCAAAACAAGCAGTCCAGATAGAGTTCTGGGAACAGGCTGGGGGAGGGGCTGCGGCGTCACCGGGATGGCAGCAGGAGGGTCTGATGGTTGCGTACATGCTGTAAAAGCAGAATACCATACGGGAACACCCCTAGTGGGGATCCGATCAGACATGAGAACGCTGTGGTCTGGGGACCGTGAGGAGGCTGGCTAACGTGAATCGAGGGCAGGGTGCCTTTGCAGGCCACCAGCTGTCATCCTGCACGCAGCGCAAGTCCCCTGGATTTGGCTCTTCCTGTTCCCTACAGTCTAGCTTAATCCTGAGAAGCTCCCGGGGAAGGGTGACAACAAAATTAATGGCTGTCTTGCCTACTTCCAGGGCTGCTGACCGAGGCCAGGTGTTCAGCCGCCCAGTCTAGAGGCACTCTCTTATCACTCCCACCCACGTGCCCACTTTCCCCGCCAGACTGAGGTCACAGGGCTGTCACAGAGGAGGCTGGGAAATGGGGTGCAGGGTGGGCCAGAGGAGAGGGAGCCCAAGAGGTGGGCACTCTGCCAGTCTCTACTCCACGGACACCCGTGTACTCATCAAGCAGAATTAGCAAATGTTAACATTCTCTTATTTGCTTTGGATTTTTATAATGAAGAAAAAAAAAATCCAAGATGAAGGATCTCGGGTCACCTTCCCCATCCCCTCCACACACTCTCCAGAGGCAACCCCTGGCAAGAATGGCATGTATTTCTTTCTCATCCATGTGTTCACACATGGGTATGTTCACATAGATCCATAAGATGCTATGTAGTATTGGTTTAGGTAGCATTGAATCTTCATAAATTATATCTTAACAAACATATCGTTCTGCAGTTCGCCTTCTTCAGTCAACATTTCTGTTTGGGGAATCTATACATATTGATAATTCAACTCCATTTCCTTTATTTTAACTGCTCTAGAGCATGCCACTATATTCTGTATTCTCTTTATCCATTCCCTGCTGATGGAAATTTAGCTCAGGTCTTTTTTATCTTTTGTAACTTACTATTATTTTTTTATTTTTTCTATGCAAACAATGCTGCATCAAAATCCTTGTACCATTTCCTGAGGCACAAATTTCATTCTCTTGTAGAGAAAATGCTGAGACTCTCCACTCTAGTCCAAATGCAAGTATTAAGCCTCCACCACATGCAGAACACCCAACTAAATGCAACAAATAATGCAAAGGACACATCCAGTTCCTGCCTTGGAAGAGCTTGAGTCTGGAAGTAGGGATAAGCCTGTTAAAAGCTCTAGGCTAGGACAGTGCCCAGACAGCCCATATGACTTCAGAAATAATGTGCAGTTGCCTCGGGAAAGAGAAGTTGAAGGCAAGGAGATTAAGTGGGAACTCTACATGGATATGGATTTTATCAGGAAAACTTTCTTAAGAGAACTTGATCTTGATAGGGGCTTCAAACAAAACATAAGATTTAAGTGTTCCATGGTAAGCATTCAGTGAACAGGAGAGAGGACATTCCTGGCAGGGGGAACGGCAGGAGCAAGTGCCCTGGGGCAGGACTAAGTGTGGAATGTGAGATGTCTAGTCTGGCTGGAGCGCCTGGCTGAGATGAGCCGGGAGCCATTCTTCCATTTTCAAAGCTGAGCTCAGCCCCACAGTCGGGATGATATCCATGTGGCCTGTTGCCCTGGGCAGCCAGCCCGGGTGGTATTTTTCCATTACCCTGAGCAGAGAAGTTCAGTCACTTGTTGATAGCAATGTGACCATTCAAGGAGAAAACAATTAGGGATGCTGACCTCTGGCCCCTAGAGAGGAGGGAGGGAAGGAAAAAAATTCTCCCGGGGGGGGGGGGGGGGGGGGAAGGGGCCGGGTGGGAAACATCCAAGAGGGTAATTGGTAAATATTATTGTTCATTCCATGTTTGCCTGCTTTGCTTGGGTCTCTCTGCAAGCGGTGCATTTAAATCACACTGTCTGACTTTGGCAGGTTTAATTGAGTCGCCACTGAAAAAGAAATTATCCCTGTGCTATTAATTTTTATAGTTCCTCGGGGCTTTTAAAAAGTGTTTGGATTTTCTAGGTCTTTGAAAATGAAAACATTAAATTTTATTAAAAGGAAACGCATGGGGGCTGGCAGGGCCCAGCCAGGCCCTGACGAGACTCTCGGTGGAAAGGTTTGTGCCCCTCACAGTCGGCGTGACACAAGTTTTGCCCGTTTTAGAATAAGAGTCAGGTGGTCTCCAAGGACGTGTGATGTCAGCCAGACCCACATCACCCACTGACTCAGGGTGGGTGCTCTTGTCAGTGCCCCCCACACCCTGTCCCCATCCGGAACCTCCACTGGCAGCCACAGGCCAAGGGAGCTCTCTCTAGGGGCCGAGGAATCCACAAGGCAGACCCAGCTTTCACAATTTAGGGGACCCTGCCGAAGAAAAACAATTCAAAATTCCAAGTACAAAATTATGTTTGAAAGTGAAATTGTGTTTACAAAGACAAAAAAGATCACAACAAATTACAAATTGTAGAACACTGACAAATTCCACAGGCACCACAAAGTCGAGAATGACTGACACACATCCGTAATACTCTTCTTCCAAGGTTTTTTTTTTTTTGGCTGCAAACTCTTTGATCATCTCTTTAAATGACTATCATTTTTCAATATCATTTTTATAGAGAGAATACAAAGATAAATCAGTCTCTCCTCTAACAAGTTGATCCAATTTTGTATTTTATTATTCACGGTTTGGAAAGGTTTCTTTGAGTCTCACAATTTGTCACTAGTAATGCCATGTGAATTTTCGGGATTGTTATCAACTTTGGGAAAACCTCTGTCAAGTATCTTTCATAGATGAGCTATGAGATTTCAGGGCGTTTCAACTTCTCATTTACAGTGACAAATCTAAAATACTCTTTGAATGTATGAAACTTATAACCAGATTGTCATCGATGTCCTCACTGTGGTGGTGTATAATGAGTTTTCTGTTATCTCTGTCAATGTCAGTATTTCCTGTCAAATCAGCAAGAAGTTGAAACACAGGAGTTCTGATAAATTTCATGTGGGTAATTCTCATCAAAAAAGAAACAAAATGAATAGTGCGTTTGTAATTGTATTACTTTGCATGACTGAGTGTATTCCTGACAAGAGAGAAATTCCATTTTGAGGAGGCAGTGATGAGAACAGAATCTTCTGCTTACAATTTCACCTGCCTGATGATTGGAGGAATTCCCCACCAACTCACTTCTGGCTCTGTACGTTTTAGACCTTGCTTGTCTTCCACTGTCTGTGTACTTCCGGCACCAGGCACCGCAGGACACGTGCACTTGGGTCTCTGTACCACTTCTGGTGGCTTTTTGTGGCATGACCCAGAATACCTCTGCACAGTGAGCAGCAGGGTGTCCCTGGGAGCCTCTGCCCCACAGGAACAGCGCGCAGTAGTGAATTACACAGAAAAGGGACTTGATGTCACGTTAAATACATCCCCTCAACCCAGACCGAACAGCCCCAACCCAGCTGCTCCTTAGCTCGCTTCCGAATTGCCACTCCAATGCCACCAAACAGAGAAGTGTGACAGGCGGCACCTCAGAAGTGAGAGAAATGGCAGTATTAACAGATCATAGCTAAAATATCTTGCATTCACCACCTGCGTGCAAACATGTGACCATGCAAGCACCGTGCCGAGGAAGGCCCTGACACGGCACCAGTGGCCCAGGAAATTCATGTCTGCACACCACACAAGCCCTGGGGCAGAGGACTAGACCCTGGGGCTGCCGGGGACTCGCTATGCATCTGGGGAGCAAAATTGTGCAGAACTACACCCAGCTCAAAGCCAACAGGGGAGTTGAAGGGAGACTTTGTGCGGGGCCGCCGTGGAAGTTCAGGAGAGCGGGGGATCAGGGTGGAATGGGAAGGCCAGGGAGGCAGGAAGTAGAACTTGAACTGGGCGTGATTCAGATGGCTGAGGAAGAGCACACCTGTGCACCTGCCCCCGTGGCGCACTGTGTGTACACATGTCTGCCTCTCTGTGAGCATACACGTGTGTATGTGTGTGCACACGCGTGCGTGCACGTGTACCTGTGTGAGTGCATGTGGGGAGGGAATTAAGGGGTCAGCAGGGAGGGTGTGGGAGAAGTGGCCTGGCGTCATGGCAGACATCAGTCTGACACATGAGGAGGACACCGGGGCCCAGAAAGGGAGGGCAGCTTGCCCAGGTTCTGCAGTTAGTAAGCCACGCCCGGGCTTCTCGACACCATGTGCAAGATGTTCTCCCCCACAGCCTCCCCTCCCCCCCCGGGCCCCCGCTGCAGCTCCGTATCAGTGCGGCCTGCCCTGCCGCTCCCTGGACAGCGTGCCCTTCCAGGCAGACGAACCTGCCTCCTCCTTGGGTCACTCTGTTACTGTCCATCACCCAGCCAGCCCTGACTCAGAAGAGCAGAAAGTCACCTGGTCCTTTTACCCTGACTCTTCCTCCCCGGCTCTGTCACCATGTAAAGCCACGGGCCCTGGGTGCCAGGCGGGGAGATGAGTTCAGGGGAGATGTGTCCTTTGCCTCAGTGGCAGAGTAGAGGTGGGTTTCTGCCCTGCTTCCTGGAGGGAACAAGCAGGTACAGGTCATTTCTGTCACAGAGGGAGGAGTTCTAGTTGGTTTCCGCATTGCTATAGGTGAGGAAACAAGAATGTGGAGTAACCCAAACCTCAGTTCAGGTAGAACATCAAAGAAAAATAATAGGAACTTCAGATTTCTGGCCATGTGGTAGGCACTCAGCAGATTCAGCTCTACCACGCCAATGTTCCAGTCATGCCCATTTTATTTTTTTTTTTAAGATTTTATTTATTTATTTGAGAGAGAGAACACAGAGGGAGAGGGAGAGGGAGAAGCAGGCTCCCCAATGAGCAGAGAGCCCAATGTGGGACTCGATCCCAGGCTCCTGAGATCATGACCTGAGCCAAAGGCAGATGCTTAACCCACTGAGTCACACAGGCGCTCCTAGTCATGCCTGTTTTATAGACAAGGAAACTGAGGCTTAGAAGAAGTGCAGAAGTTTGCCCAAATCACACAGGTAGAAGTAGCAGAGCCAGGATTTAGACTCAGAGAATCTGATTTCAGAGACTGTGTCTTAACCACTATGATTTACTGCCTTCCATGGAAGAAAGTGGAATCATTCTGCCACAAGCACAGAACCCTCACCAGAACCCCTCAGCATGCAACCACTTAAAAATCCTCTGAATAGAAAGCTGATGGCAGCCCTCTCCCTGCTGTCACCCCCAACACACACACACACACATGCACACATGCACACCCACACGCACATCACTGCCTCGCTGATCTGGCCAGACTTCCTTCCCTGTCACTGTCCCGAGACCAACAGTTAAGGCTTCAGCCGGTCAGCTACTGACCTTTCATTCCCATTTAAGCTCCACATAGACCTTCTATACGTACAACTTTGCCCCTTGATATTTCAGTGTATTAGAGGAAGAATCTTGGGAGCAGGAGATCCTATCTCCACTAACAGATAACTGCAAGGCAGCTGAGAAACTTCGGCTCTGCTCAAAGGTCAGGTTTATGAGAGGTGCCAGTGAGGGGCTGGGGGTAAGGTGAAAGGTTTACAAAGTGTGTGTGTGTGTGTGTGTGTGTGTGCATGCACGCGCACGCGCAAGGAGAGAGAGAACTAGAGTTAGCCTGACACAGGCTGAAGGCTACCAGTTCCAAATGTTCTTCATAACTGTTTACCATTGTTCGTGCCGAGAAGTAAAGGCCAACGCCCCCCTCCCAGACTGAAGTCATAAATCTCAGGCCTGTGGGAACAGGGCCCACCCTTCCCCAGCAGAGATAGACAGAGACGCTGGCCCAGACACACAGAGTGTGGAAACTTCCACTGGCCTGCTTATGACCTCCCTTCCTCCGAGTTCTCGCATCTTAAAGGGACCCTGGCTAAGAGAGAGCAAGCTGGCTGGACAGCCCTTTCGAGCTGTTGTCCTTGAGCAGAAGGAAGCTTCTCTATCTTATTCAATGTCTAGGATACCTAAAACTTGGGAAGGAGTCAGAGTGTTCATTACTCAGAAGCCTGAGGTTATTTTCACTCTATTTCTGAAAAAGCTAACCTTAGTCTGGGGTTAGCTAGGTGACCATGAGGCCCACAGAGGAGTGTGAAGGAGGCAGGACTCCAGGTCATAAGCTGTTCTGCCTGGAGCAAGCGACCTGCCTCTCTGGGCCTCCACCTTGGCGGATCACTTCACTGGGGAGTTATTGGGTTCAAAGGCAAAATGGTCAGTTACCTCAAGAAGAAGCCTATAAAAAATATTTTTTTAAAAAAGGCGAGCAGGTGCAGATCATTTCATGAATAACAGATCCACCCCAGGATCTTTAGGAGAAGGCTGTGAAGATGTGGCGAAGGATGGCCATGATGTCTCCCAGCCTGTCCCTCAGTATCATAGGGCTTGACCCAGGTTGCTCTTTCTAGTGTTCTTACACTCAATTCACTACACTCAAACCAGCATGGGTGTGGGTCTATCCTAATCCCCTCTTTCAGACACTCGTGGACATGCTCAGCACTGCAGGAACTGAACCCCTCAAGATGGCAACATCAGTGCCCCATCATTGTGAGCAGCCTCCTTTCTGTTTCTTACTACTTGCTCCTTACCTCCTTGTGATCTTCACTTCCACTGCTACCCCCAACAGGACCTTGCCTCCCCCACTCCCTGCTTGGTCTGCCTCATGAGGTTTGTGGCCTGTGGCTGCAGGACTGGGCTAATTGGTCAGCTCTGTGGGTGCAGCCAGCACATTGCTGTCTTGTGACCAGCGCTGTCATTCCCATTTGCCCAATATGGCTGCCCAGTATGGCGCCTCTGCTAGAGAAGCAGGAGGCCTAGTCTGGCCTTGCCTTCAGAGAGTATGCTGTCTGACTGGAGGAGTCTAGTATTCATTAGCACTGTTGGCTAAATATTTACCACCCTTTCCCATTCAAGGCACATGGTAGGATTACATTTTGCAAGAATGGTTCTGGCCAATGAGCTATGAGCAAAATTGTCATTTACTTCTAACCCAGAACATCTAATTGCTGAGGCAAGACCTCACAAAGCATTCTTTTATATTTGGCATGAGGACCAGCTACTTCAAGAAAGCAGCTCCGTTGTCAGCCTGAGTCCCTGCAGGACAGTGTTGAGCAGAGCCCAACCCCCACCCTCATACACGGAGTGAGACATTTAGTAGGTGCAAGAAATAAACCTAGATTGTCTTAATCCTCAGAGATGGGGTGGGGGGCTGTTACTGCAGCACAACCTAATCTACCCTGACTGATACAGAGACACAAGCTATGTAGGTCTGGGACAAAATGAGTGTCATACAAGGCCATGGATAGTCATATTCTGAATGTTATGGATTTGATGGTAAATCCTGGATGCAGTAAAAGAAGAGGAATTTGTTGTGAGCTGGCATGGTCTGAGAGCACCTGCAGGAGTCTGAGTAGTATTGAAGTTAGGTTGAGGGGGGTGGGAGGAAATCCCCACCTCTCTGTTTCTCCCTGAACATTGGGTACCCATTCCAGCCTAAATTGCTCTTCCAAAATTTTTTAGTTAGGAGGGCATCAGGCTTCTGCTGCACCCCTCATGACCCCCTCCCTTCATCCCAACTGCCTCTCATCACACACCTTCAGTCTTCTATTTATTTCCCTCTTCACTCATCCTTATCTCCAGTCTGAGAGTCCAAATCCAATCACCCTACCAACTCAGACACTTTACCCCCTTAGTGATCCACTTCCTCTCTCTTGTTTGCACCTCCTTCTCCACTGGATCCTTATCAACGGCCTATAAATGCTTTCAAATGCCTCCCTACTTGAAATAAAAATCATCTCTTAACCTTGAACCAACCCCTTTAGTCTAAATGATTCATTAATATACCAGCTCTATACTTCTTTATTCCTTTAGAATCTACTATGAGCTTTCTCCTTACAAAATAAAATTCAGGATTTAGGGATCAGAGGCTATAAAAAGCACATCAAGGTATATTCAATCCAGACTTTATATGTCATCCCTAGCCAATGTTAGCCATCTCACAATGTATCTGGGAAATCAATATTCTCTGAAACGGCGATTTCAAGAGGAAAGTTCACCCTAGCTGACTACATGTGGGTAATTAGGTGTGCTGTAGTCACAGTGGACCTGATTTACTATGAAATGTTCATGCCATTATGGTAAAATAATTTGGCTCATTAAATAATCTGTCTGCCAAGACTGCTGGTCCACAACAATATCAGCTTTCAATGACAGTGGGAGACGGAGCTCTGGCATGGAAGTCCTGAGTTCTGAGTTCCTCCCAGCCATCAGCTAACCAGCCATATGACCTTGAGCCAGTCACATTCCTTCTTCAGGCTGCAGTCTGTAGCCCACCCACCTCCACCCCTAATCAAGAGAGTTTGACTAAAAGCCCTGCAGTGGCCTTTTAAACCACAACAATACTGATTCTTTCTCATCATTCCCTTCTGTCCTTAAGCATAGTGTTGTCAAGACTGAAGAACTGGAACTGTATCGATTTGTTCCAGATAAGCAGGAAAAACATATCTTTCAACCGATAGCAAGTGTGTGCTTTGAGGGGTACTAGCTGGTGAGGGGTTGATATGGACTGGTGTGAGGTTAGCACCTCTTAACATAGAGGAAGTATAGGAGAACAGCTCTCTTTTCGCATTCCAGCTACACCCCTAATTAGCTGTGTGATCTTGAACCTGGCACTTAACCACTCTGGGCTACCCTTTGGCTCTAAAGTTCTATGACATTTTACATGTTCTTAAAGACCTAGTCTGTAGTCTCCCCAAACCCTCACCCCACCCTCACCCTGAAAGGAAGCCCTTTATGGATTCATAGCTCACAGGCACAAGTTCACCATATCCTGGCACGCAGTGCATTTCGTAACTTGGAATATAAAATTCTTAAAACTCATATTCATCCTTTATATTTACACAGTATATTGAAGTCTCCCAACTGAGTGACTTCCATCTCTTTCCTTGGTCCTCACAATATTCTTTTTCTTAGTTCTGCCATGTGGGACCACATGCCTTTGGCAGTATGCCATGACACTCAGGGCCCTGGACCCTGCCCCTCCCCCTGGAGCCTCATGTGACACCACGATTATGAAGCAAGGGCCGAGGGGGTGTTAAGGAATTTGAAGTTATAAATAATGTTTCCTTGTTTTTATATTAAACAAACACAGATGAATTACAGAATTTATTGTGTCTCCCTCCACTAGAAAAGAAACAACACGAGACAAGGGTCTTCTTTATTTTGGTTGTTCCTTGTTGAATCCCAAGTTTCTAGGGTAGTGCCATGCTTGTCATAGACACTCAGTAAAATTTTGATGAGTGAATGAATGCACATCATATGTTAATTTTTAAGCTAAAACTTGAGATTTGGGGAAACGATGTCATCAAAGGCATGTCACTTTAACCTCTAATCTTCAGTTTATTAGTTCATTTGCCCATGCCTTTGGGGCACTTCCTGAAGACTGGAAATTGGGTTACAATTTACCCCACTTGGAGGAGGAACACTAGATGAATAAGGAAGATGCTCAAGGACACCCAACTCAGAAGGAATGGAGGCCAGGACTAGAACACATGTCGATCCAACAATTATTTCTTTAAATAAATTCTGTGTGCCAGGTGATGGGTTAGTTGTACTTTTAGGTACAATGGAGCCACAAGAGATTCCTGGCTTCCTTCTGAGCGGCCATATTTTCTTTTCTCTTGAAAATTGTCCCTACCCAGGCCTGGCCTGAGAGTCCCTTCCCTCCAAGACACTGTGCCACAGATCCCTCCAGTTTTCCTTTCAGGCCCTGACAACAAGCCTGCCATCCTTTTTCAATTCCAAAGATTTACTGGTAGTTTCTGTGGAGCTACAGAAGGAAGTATAAAAAATAAACATGTGATGGTTATAAAGTCTAGGAAGTCGGACAATGTTTTTACAATTGCAGTCTTGATCTGTAGTTCCTGACTCCTTACTGGTGTTGTGTAGAAGTCTTCAGATGTCCAACCCAGAGTCCTTTCCACTGCTCCACCTCACCTTATGTTTTCTTTTCTGGGTCCATATTTTTTGATACACCAGCCAAGATCACTCATGTCTGCCAGACTCCCCAGCCTGCCAAGACCATGGCAATCTGCTGCATTATTTGAAGAGCCATGAAAAATCAGAGACAACTGATGTCTGAGACAACAGAAACATTTCCTCATTGAGCATAATACATTACAAGTTGTTGGGGTTGAGCAAACATTATCTGAGACCTACAGTTATATCTGCTGGACTCTCCAGGGGCCATGGTTCAGAGCACTGGCTGTACATCAGAATCACCTGGAGAGCCTTTAAACATACAGTGCACAGACCCCACCCTAGACCAAGTAAACCAAGATCTCTGGGGTAAGGCCCAGATAGGGATTTTTTAAAGCTCTCCAGTGATCCTGTGTAGCCAGGACTGCGAACTACTGCCATGATGAACTTGCTTCCTTTCCTCTGGGGTATCTGAAACTTTGTGGCTGGCCTAGTCTTTAAAGCTATTAGGAGTTAATTAAAACATATGCGTTCAGACTGGCTCCATTGAGCCAGCCAAGGCAGTTCCCAAGATAGGTTTCAAGGGTTCAGGCCTCAGACTTCTGTCCTCTTTCCTGAAAGCATGTGATCAGATGCCCCCAGCACATTACCAGGTGAATAGCCCACTGACCCTGGAGAAATCTAAATCATGACCAGTGACCTGCAATGCTAGTTTTCTCCCTCAGAGTTTCCAGATTCCTTTGCCTACCATCAAGATCCTCAACAACTGGCCTCAATATCCCCTTCAAATTTTCTTCCACTATATCTCTCTACACACACCCAACTGCTGGTAGTTGATATACTCACTGTCCCCCCTCTGCACCCCCATCTTAGTGTGCATATTGAATCCTGGCATGTACCAAGGCTGATCAGAAGTGCCCTTCCCCCCATCTGTCTCTCCGTAGCCAATCTTTATGTCTCAACTCAGAAAACATCTCTGTGTGACCACTACAGCTCTCAGAAGCTGCTTCCTCTCCTGGGTTTATTGCTATCACAAGTACATTGATTAGGACACTTCAAATACATGCATGAGCATGTGTGTGTGCATTTTCCAGTGAGCTACAACACTTACATGTGGTAGAAACCAAACTTTCTTGCTGTGTCATCCTATGTAAAATAATGAGAACTTGGGCTCTCTTGAGAATTCTGAGATTCGAAAGAGAATCCTGTAAGGATGTGCATGGGATGAATTATTTGATCTTTATTATTTTTTAATAAAATAAAAACTTAAGTTATTTTGTCTTTAGAACAACCTTGTAAATATTGTTATTTTCACCATGTCACCAGTGAAAAACAAAAACAAAAACAAAAAATCCTAAAAGGAGAATAGTTCATCTTTATCCCCAAAGACACCAAGACAGACAGAACTGGCACGAGGAACCTAAGACCCAGAGTGAGTCATACAGCCTTTTAATAATAGAGCTAGAGCCAAAATTCAGGGTCTATCCTGCCCACTCAGTGTTCTTTCAACTAATAGAGTGGTTCTCAAACTTTAGCTAATGCATCAGAATCACCTAGAAGTCTTGTTCAAGTAGTAGTTCTGGGCCAGGTCCTGATAATCACATTTCTAGCAAGTTTCCAGGTAATGCTGATGGTCCTGGGCCAGGCAGCACATTTTTGAGGACCTCCATTCTAATACAAGCTATTTCCTGAAAGAAAAAAGATAGAAACAGAGACTTCAGGCCTAATAGAAGAGATGTTAGAAAAGCAAGCCAAAACTGTATGGAAATAATAAGAAATAATAAATGACTTAACCTATTTATTTCAACACATGCTTGTCTATATGGGTAATTTGGTATAAATTACAAATAAAAACTCAAATTTGTAGTAAAGAATCACTGTTATTAAGACTTCAAGCCAAAATATCAATATGTTCAAAGGAGTTGAAATAAATTCAGGCATGATAGATACAAAATAGATTAGAAATAATCCAGCAGAATGAGAAAAAAAAAGTGGCAAGGAGAGAATGGAAGCCAGACCACCCAAGCTCTTTGCAAATTCCTTTACAAGGAAGGGGGTTTGGCGGCAAATCAGTGGGTTCCTCCATCAGCCTATCACTCAATCAATGGGTCTATACTGTTAAACACTGTTGGCCAATGAGTGGGATATGAAAATGGCCCAACGGAGAGCTCATGCTCACAAGAAATATGTCATCCAGTTTAGATATAAAATCTATGAGAAAATTTAAGAAAGCAACGTTGAAATTTTGTTAAAATTTGGTAGTAATTGTGTTATATGAAGTAAAAATTAGGAAAATTAAGATCAGGGTGAGTTAGAGTAGAAAAAGTGTCCAGATGGCTATAATCCAGGAATTGGTACATGTCAGAGTTTCACTGATTAGTCATTGAATGAATGAATTAATGAATAAACACCGTTTAAGAAATTCAACGTGAACTAAATCTTTAAAAATGGGTTGAGTTTGGATGGGTGGAGAAGAGGAGGAAAGGTACTTGAGGCAGAATAAGTGTCATGAGTAAATTGAGAGGAAGGAAACTGCTTACTTGTGAGAGAGAGCGCGTGTGGTTGGGGGGGGGCAGAGGAGAGTAGGGAGGAGCAGTGAAGAGATTTATGCTACCACACAGAAGGTTCGTGGAGGGGAAGAAGAGAGATGGGAGGTAGGGTTAGGACAGCAGATTGAGCCCAGAATGTTCCATAAGTCTTCAGGGCTCTTCCTGGAGATGAGAATAGCCATTGTTGACTCTTGAGCCAGGGTGGGGGTCAGGGAGGGGGGTGTAAGAGAAGTTAAAGTTGACAACAGTACCATTCCACCCTCAGGGATAAGGCTGGGGAAAGCCCAAGCTCCCTGCAGCTGACACAGCAGACCAACAGCATGCTCTGCCCCTGCCCTTTGCACAGACCTCTCCTAATATTTGCAGGACCAGGACAAGAGTACATATGGAGGCCCACATGTGCCATATGGCTACATATATGAGTTATAAATAAAGATAACAACTGTCAAATACAATATGTTCCCTCCTCCTCCATTGATAGATATACTTTTATATCAACCTAGAAAGCCAAGTTTCAATTTAAAATTCTCAGAATTCTCAGTTTTCTGTACCAAACCTGGAGGCCTGGGGATGTGTAGGTTCCAGCCTCTGCCATATACCTCTCTTTTCTTTCCACCCTTGGCTCCACCCACATATTAAAGGCCTTATGCTCATGCAGTGAACATCCCAGACAATGTGTCCAAGCGCCTCCACAGTCTCCTGTAAATAGCCACCACTTGGCCACCCTTCAAATCTTAGGATGCTGTCTGTCCTCAGAAGGATGGACCAAGGAGGAGGTCCATGCAGCCCCTGGAAGTGAGCTTGGAGCCATTATGTCAGGGAATTATGGATCCCAGAACTAATGGTGAAATCTAGAAGAGAACAGTGGGCGGATGAGCACATCTTCTTGGTCCCATGGCTTTCCTGCCCATGTGGAAAGCATGGCTGGAAGACAGTCAGAGTAGGGAGCTGGATCAGGCGCTCCTCCCGCCTGATCTAATAGTGATTCAGCCCCTGAGCCACCGCGAGTCTGGATTCTACTATCCCAACCCACTGCCAGCCAGCCCCCTCCCTCCACACTCCTATAGCTCTCTCCGTGTTAGAAATGTCTCCCTTCCAGCTGGTGATGGAAGAGTCACTGAATCAAAATGCCAGCCTGGGCTCGCAGGGCCACCCTTTGATGGAGAGCTCAGTCTCTGGCAAGCCAAACCAAACAAAGCATCTTGCAGGGGTCTCACCTGCAGAGATCGTAGCCCATCTTTCACAGGCTCCCCTCCCCACACTGCCAGGCATCTGCAGATCTAGGGCTTCAGAAACTCATCTCATCACTTCCCTTTTAATCTCCACGTTAGCACTTGTGCCCTCCTTCAAGTGCTCCAAGGTAATTTTAAAGAATACCTCATTTTGCTTTCATTTTGTTCGGGCCTAGCTTTCCCATAAATCAGGGCTAAGGCAGAACTTGAGAGGACTGGGCTAATCAAGACTTCAATCTCAAGAAATGTTTAACTATAAATCAAAATAGTTGAAGGCTCTCCAGATCCTCAATTTTCTTTGAAAGCCTAGTTTGTCTTGTTTTCTTTCTTTACCACCCCCCTTCTCTCTCTCTCTCTCTCTTTTTTTTTTTCCCAGATTGACCATGCTGAGCTCCAAATTTCATCCTGGTGCCCCTAGAAGTATTTCTAAATAGTTTGAGATGTTGTCTTTGAGGCACCGCACTAAGCAATACAAGAGGGCTACCACTGGCGCTGTGGAGTGGGGGTGAGGGCAGTCTACAGCATCTTGCTAGAATTGGAGGAATTTCAAATTTTAGGAATTAAATGATCCTAAAAAGGCATGAGCAGGGATTCAGCGGTCAAAGGGAACAGGAATGTAATTAGCAGAACCATTCACTTTGATCACCCTTCTATTTCAGATACCTGTGTTTCTCTAACAAAACATCCAAACTATGTTACAAAACAAGAGTCATTTAATATGATTATCTCTCATAGTTCTGGGGTTGGCTGGTGGTTCTTGCTTGGGACCTTCTACGAGGTTGCAGTCAGAAGGTGGCTGGAGCAGGGTCTTCTCAAAGGCTCCCACACATATCCAGCACCTGGACTGGGCAGGCTTTAACAGCTGGGGCTCCTCAGGCATCCCTTCCTCTCTCCGTCGTTTCTCCACATGGTCCTTCCAGCATGAGGGTATCCAGACTTCTTACATGGTGTTTCAAAATATAGGTTGTATTATTATGTAGTATGGTGAGGCCAGTGGATTAAGAGACAATTACCTTTGAAAAGATAGGTTGTTATACTGACAGACCTTAAAAAGAAGGTGCCACATGGGGAAGCACCAGGATTGGTCAGGGGGTAGGAGAGGGGTGGGATATAGGCAAGAGCCTATATTGTATTTCTGTGGGAAGGAACAGGTGAGGCAGAGGATGCAGCCTCAGGATTGGCTAGTTTGAATAAATTCAGTAGGCTCTGGGGCATAGGAGCTGCCTCTTAGTTGTCCAGTAACTGGCCCTAGGATGATTAGAGCAAGTGGATAGTGGCCCAGAATGTAAGAGCCCATTAAAGGAGGCAGTCGGGGTATGGGCCCCATATTGGTTAGTTTGCACTCCCAGGTGAGTTGTTTGCCATCTCTAGGAATTCGCTAATCCTGATGAGGGCAATCCCTCCAGGGTCAGCAGGTTTCCAGATGTCAAGCATCAAAATATAGAAAATAACAAACATGGTTAATACACATGGTAGTTCAGGGCTCCAAAGGCATGTGTCGAAAGCCATACAGAGCCAGGTAGACATTAACATTGCCTTCTATGAGCTAGCTTCAAAAGTCATACAGTACATTTGTCACTTTCAGTCTGTAAGAAGCAAGTCATTAAGGCCAGCCCATAATCAAAAGAAGGAGAATTGGACTCCAGCTTTTGATGGAAGGGTAGCAAAGAATTTGTGAGCATGTTTTTTTTAAGATTTTATTTATTTATTTGACAGAGAGAGACACAGCGAGAGAGGGAACACAGGCAGGGGGAGTGGGAGAGGGAGAAGCAGGCTTCCCGCTGAGCAGGGAGCCCGATGCGGGGCTCGATCCCAGGAGCCTGGGATCATGACCTGAGCCGAAGGCAGACGCTTAACGACTGAACCACCCAGGTGCCCCTGTGAGCATGTTTTAAAACCAGCACACCTCCCATAATAGAGTCTCTATAACCTATCATTAAGGACTCATGGGCCTGCTCCCCATTCCTTACAACTCAGAAGCCTTAGATTTGAAAGTTAATAAATCCAGTTGCCCCTCTGTTAGCACCACATTTCCCAGCCAAAATTCCAGACATGGTTTTGGAGTCAGAATAACCTTCAGGACTCCCTTAAATGGCAGGGGTTGAGGGGAGGAAGTGTGATCCCAGTGCTGTGAGCTGTAGGACACTGCCACCATGCAGTTCATTGTTTAGTTATTGTACACATGTCAGACTCTCCCAGGAGAGGTCCAATTCCAAGAATAAAGGAAGACGGGCAGTATTATTCTATCTTACAGACAAAGCAGTTGAGGCTGCCTAAGAGGTGAAATACCATGTCCAGTGTCGTGTGGTCCATTTGTGGGCAGGCAGCAGTCTCACCTCACTCCTCCACCTATGAGTTCCCTGCACTCCCAGTCTTCCTGCCTGTTCTGGAAGACAACACACAGACAGGAGGGACCAAGAGAGGACCCACTGCAGGTGTTTATAGATGCTTCAGAGGTGTGCAGGTTAGAGACTAAGGGAAACAAAGAGAGGACTTTCAGAGTCTTGAAAAACTGAGATGGCAGAAAGGAAACCGTAGGTGTCTCTGGAGCTGTGGTGATCAGATTCACCAAGGTGAGGAACAGGGAGAGTCTTAGGGGGCAGCCTAGAGGATGGTGGGGAGTTGTGAAGCTGCAGAAGCAAAGCTGAGGCCTCACTTACCCAGTGGAAATGTGTACTCTGTCTGCCCCAAGAAGCCACCGGTGGCTCTAGGGCAGAGAAGAAAAAAAGCAGGACAAAAGATGTCATCTAGTCATCTACAAGCACTTTCTGATAGATGTGGGCAGAGTGACTGACCCAAAGAGGGAGCTATAGATAAAAAGGGAAATGGTCCAATACAATACGCAAGATACCATCCAGTTCAGAAGACTTTTGCTCTTGTCCCACTGATTCTGGAAGCAACAAGAACCCCCTGGCCACAGAGATGATAAAAGGAAGGATTCACCATGGACGTCTAGTCCAGGCAACCCAGTCACTACCCCTGGCACCAAATAGGACAATCCCTGATCACAGAACAGACTAACAGAGCCCCTGACTAATTAGGAAGGAAATGATATGGGGCCAGAGATGCCAGGAAAATATGCAAATCCCTTTGCTCCAGGGTTAGAAATTCCACGCTTTCAGTCTTAGTATTGCCAGTCATATCAGAACAGAGGTATAAAGTGCAAAGATGAGAAAGGTTTTTATTTTCCATTATGTGCTACTAGCCATTTGTGATACTGACCAAAGCCACATCAGTACAAAATAAATTCATTTAGCCTTTATTTTATGAGAAATAGAAAATATTCTAGTCACGTGTTTAAAATTTAAAAGAAAATATAAAGTAATCAACAAATATAATAAACATTAAAACACACAGAATTGAGTCCAACTTGTTCATTTTAGAGACGAGGAAACTGAGGTCCAGAGAGGGGATGGTTTTGCCAGGTCACATAGCAAGCCGTTAGCCATGTGCTCTTTCTGCTACTGCCCTTTTTTTTTTTTTTTTTAAGATTTTATTTATTTGACAGAGAGAGACACAGCGAGAGAGGGAACACAAGCAGGGGGAGTGGGAGAGGGAGAGGGAGAAGCAGGCTTCCCGCCGAGCAGGGAGCCCGATACGGGACTCGATCCCAGGACCCTGGGATCATGACCTGAGCCGAAGGCAGACGCCTAACCAACCGAGCCACCCAGGCGCCCCTGCTACCGCCCTTTGCTGTTCCCTATGCCATTCCCACCCTGCCACTGGCACCAACGTGAACTCACTAGACACAGAGTTGGGCAGAAGGGTACACAGTTGGCTCTCATGAGCCATATGGTTCCAGCCCACCACTGAATACAAGACATATATGTAATTTTAAATTTTCTAGTCCCACTAAAATTGTAAAAAGAAACAACCAAAATTAATCTTAATGTTTTAGCTCAGTATATCCAGAATATTATTTTAACATCTAATCCTTACAAATGATTTATTTATTTATTTGAGAGAGAGAGAGAGAAAGAGCAGGGGTGGGAAGGAGCAGAAGGAGAGGGAGAGAGAGAATCTCAAGCAGATTCTCTGCCATAGCCCAACTCCAGGCTCCATCTCAAGACCCTAAGATCATGACCTGAGCTGAAATCGAGTCAGACGCCTAACTGACTGGGCCACTCAGGCACCCTGTTACAAAAGATTATTAACAAGCTATTTTACATTGCTGGTTTCCTATTTAGTCTTTGAAATGCCAATGTGTACTTGACACTGCAGCACATCTCCCCTGGAACGGACTGCATGTGGTTAGTGGCTCCCAATTTGGGACAGCACAAGTCTAGAATCAGAGTCAGAGCCATACAGAGACATCATGACGTGAACATCTGTCATTTTTAGGATGTTGTCAATGATTTTTTGAATGCTGTTGCCTTTTTACAACTTTAGGCAGAAACAGCCCTTCTCCCATGGGCTATGTTAATTTCAGAGGCAGGTCTGTTTCCGCTCTGGCCCATATGGCTGCACTGTCAGGATCCTGAGCACTTATTAATTATTACACCTTCCTTCCAGCTTTCATAGGTTAGGATTGAAGGCGGCCAGTGAACACCCAGATGCACCGTTCCCTCTGCTCCACATGCCAATTTAGGATCAGAAATTGCATCCCACTCCTACCCCCTCATCGACTGCTCCTCCCATCACGTGACTGCTAGAGAGTGTGGGTGCACAGATAATGAAGCTGGACTTTTCAGTAGCTAAATGTGAATGGGAAGTGGTCAGAAATGGACCTGTTGATTAGTGGAGGAGGTAGGCTGCTGCACAGAAGCCTCAGGCCTTCATTTTTGAAAGGAGAGTCCACAATTCCCAAGGCAGTGACCCGGGCATCAGAAGTCATGGGTTCCAGCTCAGCTCTGTGTGACTTCCAGAAAATCCCACAATCTCTGGAGTTTGCTTTATCCTTCTATAATCTGACATTGAGAATCTGGCAGTAGGCTTCTGATAGAACAAAATGATATTGATGAAAATGCTCTGGAAAAATGTTAAATGCTGCAATGTTGAGTTCAAAAGCAGCAGACCTTAGCGAGAGATGCAGACTAGAAACCAGAAAACCTGGGTTCTTTACTTGGATCTGTCAGAAGTAGGCTGTGCACAAGTCATGTTACCTCACTGGGCCTTTTCCTTATCACTAGAATGAAAGGGCCCATCTAAGTAACCAGCATAAGCTAGATCATGTCATCCTCTATGAGCAAGCTCCATAGCCTCCTTCCTCCCCCACAGTCAAACTGCTCCCACCCCAGCTCTCTAGCACCATCTCCTCCCCCTCTTCCCCATTCTCTAGGCTTCAGCCACAATGACCTTCTTATGGCCCCCATGACCCTCAACTGACACCTCTCCGTGAGGGCCCTGTTTAAGCTGAAACCCCCTCCCCTATTTTGTCTCTCATAGTAATTACCCCTCCTAGCATACTTTTATTTATGTATTTTGATGTTTATCTCCCTTCTCTAGAATATAAGCTCCATAAAGAGAAGGAATTCGTGTCTGTTTTCTTAGCTGGATATATTTGCCATGCCTAAAACAGTACATAGCAGGTATTCAACAAATATTGATTGAATGAATGAATGAACAGACACCGTTCCAGCTCTAACATTCTAAGATTCCAACCTCCTATCAATAAAAATTAATACCTGAAACAAAGAGATTAATAGCCAAGATCCTAGAAACATTGCTATTCACAGGCATACCCAAATTACCTTTTTCCCCTTTCAAGGTACAGCCAGCTTAGTCCTCCTGGAGCTCTGAGCCCAGGGAATAGAATTGAAACAGTCAGGGTGCTCTTCTCCGTCTGGTGAACCCTAGCCTCCCATTCCTGGCATCTGCTCCAATCCTGACACCACTCCCACCCCACTGACATCCCCCAGGCCTCACCTGTCCCTCTCCCTCCTCATGAGCCATTTTCCGGAGATGTTCTGATAGCCTATCCAACACAGGGATGGCTCCATATCAATGTGAGTCCCTGGACTGCCTCCTCCTGAACAGGGACTGGTTATACCCTATTTCACACTTCACGTGGGTTCAAGGCTTTCCCTGTGACATCTCTCACTGGGAAAAGTAAGGCTTTATTCATTCACTCACTTATTCATTCAACATGTACTTATTGAGTATGCTGGAAATAAGGAGGCAGACAAGATATAGTTCTCTGTCCTATGACACAGACAAGCAATAAACAAATATGCTAATAAATATATAATACACTGTCAAGTGGTAAATACTATTAAAAAGTGAAGTAGGCTAAGGGAGAGAATGTCAGGGAGTGCTGCTCTAGGCATTGAGAATGACCTCAGTGTAAGGGAATGAGTCACATATCTGGGACCAACCAGTGCAAAAGGTCCTGAGGCAAGAGTGTGCCTGGCTTGTCCAAGGACCATCGAGAATGTTAGTGTGGCTAAGGAGTGGAGCATGAAAGGAGAGGAGGTGGGAAGTTAGGTGATAGAGACAGCTAGAAGCTAATTCTCATAAACTGTGGAGGCCTTGGTAGATTGGGATTGTGTTCCCAGTGTGATGGAAAAGGACTGAAAGATCCAGAGCAGAGAAGCAACATGATCTAAATTGTGTTTTCAAACACTCGTTCTGGCTGCTGGGTGGAGAATACTCTGTAGGGGTAGAGGGGTAGAGTGGAGGCAGAATGGCAGGCTGTGGCAATCGTCCAGGTGATGCACAATGGGGGCTCCAGCCAGGCCCTCCCCCACGCCCCAGCGGACTGTACCATTTGAGACCCTGGTCTTCCATTAGAGCTTACAGGTTCTGTCCACCATCCTTCAATCTAGTCATGTGTGTCAGTGGTTTGCAGCCTTTGGCTACTGCCACCTGCAAGCTGAATGGGGCTCCCATAGGTGGGGGTGGGGGGCAGAAAGGGATCTGGAGGGAGCTAAAATGCCAGCTACAATGTTGCCCCTTTATCTACCACTTTAAGGACCTGTAGTAGAATGTGCATGGGTGGGAGTGACATTATAGGAAAAAGTCTTTATTCTGTTTTATCTTTTTAATTATGCACTCACAAACTCAGTACCTTAACTGTTACTGATAATGCGTGGTTTGCCATATCTGCCGCATACCCAGTGTGCCAACCCTGGGAATGAGAAAGAATCTCCTCCCAGGATACCCTTTGGGGCACATGGTTCTCCATCCTCTGATTCTGTCCTCTGTGTATTTCTTGGCTCCTGAACCAGAAGGTGGGCTCCCCGCAGGCAAGAGCCACGCCTTCTTCTCCTCGGTCTAGTGCACCGTTGGCACCAGTTGATAGATGAGCAGAGGGCAGTAGGATCTGAGATACAGAAGCTTCCAGGGCTTTGGCTCCAGCTGGCATGAACACTTGCCCTCGTGAGCCTGTTGAACTAGAAGGGATCTTGGAAGTCGTTTAACCCAGCTCTCTGATTTCCCAGAGGAAGAAAGCAACCCCCGGAGAGGTGAAGTGGCTGGTCCAGGGCCCACACGGCCAGGAAAGGCAGGTGCAGATAGTGAAGATCAGCAACTGTGGAGGCTCCCCACCATCACCAGCTGATGCTAGTACTGTGCTGGTGCTGAAGAAAAAATGCAGAGGGAATAAAACTGCACTGCTTTGCGATCTTTGCAGCCATTCTAGACAGTAGGAGTGAATGGCAAAAGTATCCCCATTTTGTAGGTAGAACAAGCAAGGACCAGATTCTGCCGAGTGGTCCAGACCATATATTGAAATGGGTGGGGGGGAGTAAAAAGCTGGGTTGTTGTTTTTTAATTCATATAAAGGGAAAAGTAGGGATGAATATGATAATGATATATGGATATAATGATATGATCTAAACGTGATAATGATAGCACATAAATATGATAATGATCTGATAGGATAATGAACATGACTGTCATTCAGAGAGATTCACATTCTTCCATGTAGCTCCTGAGAACAGAATGAGGACCAGCAAAGGGGAGGAATGGAGTGTGGATCTGGGCTCAGTAGGAGAGGCAGCTTTCTGATCAGGAGGGCTCTCTGAAAGTAGAGGGAACAGACTGGAGAGATGGTGGACTCTTGATTCCTGGAAGGACCTGGGTCCAGGCTGGAAGTCAGCCAGGCAGGAGCACTATTCACGGGTCCCCAGCTCACAGGGGCAGTTGGAGTGGATGGCCTCTGAGCCTGGCATTCGGCAATTCTGTGCACAGGGAACTTGGCATTGGGTTCCTTCCTTATGAAACCAGAAAGAGTTTCTCCCACCCACTTGGCTGGAGGCGTTCTCCCCAATAAAGTCATCCTAAAGGATGACATCTACAAGTCAGCCATCCCCCAGGATGGAATAAGGAGAAATGGCCTTAAATCATGTGACCTCCACAGGACTTGTGAGAGACTTTCTGTATCGTGAGTGTGGAGATGGGGTTCACTTGCTAGAGGATGTTGCAGGAACTCCTCTCTGGGTGATCTCTGAGGAGAAGGTGGATACCCATGGACCTCGGTGCTGTAGAAAAAGCAGTGTGGAGGCAGGGGGATGGAATTCATGACCTCTCCAGGTTCCTGCCAGCCCATTCCAGCTATAATTCTATGATAAAACCATTAGAGGGCCCAGAGGTGGTTTAGCCTCATTTCTCCCATTCTGGTGATAGAACACATTTTTTTTAAAACCCTATAAACCCTAAACCATAATTCTTTTACAGCAGAGGGAAAGACAGGACAGTCATGCATGGTTTGCAGCAGGGCAGCAGCGGGGAGAGGTTAAAGGAAGAAGAAGGTCTGTTTAGACTGTGGTTGTCCTTTTCCGTTCAGCGAGGGTTAGGGGGTGTTAAATGTGAAGTTTGATGACCGAACAAAAGCAAAGCGAAAGAGAAAAAAGAATGTGAAAAAAACTTAAACCTGCAGTTTTCTGATACACAGAAGGGAAACCCAAACTCTGCTCATTATGGCCCACATTTATGGCAGATCATAACAGTAAATTACAACTCTGCAGCCTCGGCCAGGACCGTGCCGTTCTTCCCATGTGCTTCCAATTTAGCGCGTTTGAAGTTGCCCTGGATATTTATTTGTAGGGGATTTACTGTGCAGAACGATTAAAGTTTGTTCTTGTTAGGAGTTTGGGGCTAGTTTTGGGGGCGGGGAAGATGGAAAGGGGAGAATTAGCTAGAGAGAGGAAGGGGGCTGCCAGGTACCCCGAATGAATACATGTATATGTTTTAAAGCGCACGCAAACACACACACAAGGGCCCTTTGTTTTCAACACGGTGAGGGTCCAACATCTCTGACTGTGATTTTGTTTATAGGAAATCCTTTATAATGCACGTTTAGTGTTTCCATATGGAATTCTCATAGGACATTTCCCCACACCACCCTCCCCCCCTCCCCTTTTTTTATTTGGATAAGGCAAGAGAAAAGGGACTGTACATTCCAAAGATTCATAGTCATTCCGGATCAAATTCAATGGATTTTGGCAAGAGTTGAAAAACCCAGATGCAGGGCTTCAGCCTCCTGCTGAGCCGCCTCCAGCTGTGAGTGCCTGGTGGAGGCACTTTGTAAAATCATGAAAACCCTATTAAATTCATGAAATATGATATACTGTCGTTTCAGACTAACTTTCCATTGAACTGTCCATGAAGAGAGAATTTGGTTAGCTTGCCGAAGAAGGGGGAAGTGACAAGGCTGGGGCAGGGCTGGGAGACAGGAGGCCCTATTGAGGGAAGCATGGAGAAGCCCTGGGAATTCTGAAGAGCTGGCAGATTTCTAGGTGTGGGCATGAGCCTCCTTCAGACCCCGGCAGCGCCGGGATTTCTCCGGGTTTGACGCTCCCCAGAAAGGGATGTGGTCGCCATGGTTCCTCTCCCTGTCCAGGCGCCAAACGTCCCACTGGGACCAGTTTCCCTGCTGGGATCATTGTTTCAGAGCACAGCAGACCCAGCAGTCCCCAGAGGATATGTAGACTCTGCCCCTTATTTCAGAGCTGGGGGGGGCGGCGAGGGCAGCGAGAAGAAAGACTGACTCACTCACCCAGGGTCCACCACATTGAAAGAAAACCCAGAGCTCCTGAATCCCAGTTTAGTTCTTTCCAGCAAAGCATGCCACTTCCCTGGATAAATGAGGCAGAGATCTTCACTCCGTCTGACCCAAATCAGAGCTGCTGACGACATGGTTTTTTGCATGAACTCATAGGCCTAGACTCCTCACCCCCCCGCTATGAAACAGTCTATCCTAAAGAAGTTGGACACTCTAAGTTCATTTCCTATTGGACTATAATTCACATCATAAAACTATCGCATGTTTATTTTCAAACAGATCAGGGTGAGGGCTCCCTGGAGGTTCATTGGTTTTGCTTTCTGGAAACCTCCACAGGACATGGCAATTGCAGGAGCTCACATGTATGTGCTGAGTTCACCTTGCAGGAAGCCAAGTGGGACCCTCTTCCCCCACATGTCTTGGCACCCCAGTCCGGACCCCTGGAACGGAAAGGCACACAGAATGTCGTGGCCCACCTGTCATCCATGCAGTGGTCCCTGAAATAAGAATGTCACACGGTCCCAACATCTCTTGCCCAGCACCTCTGTACCCAGTTACCACGGATAGCATCATGCACGGAAAAGGATCAGAATAAAAGCTGACTGTGACTGAGTGTTACAATGCTAAGGCACTGTTCCAAGAACTTGACATGACTTCAATCATTCCATCCTAACAGCAACCCTATGCTGTAGTGATACCGTTATCCCCATTTTGCAGATGAGAAAACTGAGGCAAACTGCTCAAAGTCTGATAGCCAGCTAAGATCGCGTAACTGACCTAAGTGGCTGAGCCAGTATATGAATCTCAACAATCAGGCTCTAGAGCCTGAGCTCTCCCACTGCCCACCACCCACCCCCCCACCCCCAAAGCACACAGACCTAAATAGCCATGTCAGAGGAGAAGGTCTTAATTCTTCTTCTTCTCACCCCCACTGGAGATATACTTTTTGAAATAAACATTTCACACTTTCTCCTTACCCTTTTGATATGTAAACAGCCCCTGAGCATGGGTGGCATTAAGTCACTAATACTCTAAACTAGGGCTTCTCAAACTGTAAGGCGCATACAAATTCCCTAGCAATCTTGTTGAAATGCAGATTCTTAATTGGTCTGTGAAGGAGCTTGAGGTTCCACATTTCTAACAAGCTTGCGGGGACTGCCTCGGTCCACGGAGCACACTCTGAGTGGCAAGGCTCTAGGCTATTTACCTGATTGCTTTCCTCCACCAAAGGAGGTACCCATAAGAGGGCAGCTGGAAGGGTCAAAGACACTTCATCAGTTTCACAGCTGCGGCCCAGGCTAGCCCTCCTGCCACCCATCAGCAGAGCCACTAGATCTTGCTGGGAGTCCTAGGGAAGGTACACAGTCTTTGGGGCCACAGGAAGTCCTGGGATTGAAATCTTTGCAGCAGCCGGGTGCCAGCCAGCTGCCACAGGACCAGAGAGTCCAGTATGTCTACGTCCCTGGCAGGGGCAGTCGTGCCTATACGGTGATCACTGGGGTCAGGAACAGTCAACACCAACACCTCTCTTACATCCTGGCGGGAAGGCTGCTGGCCAGGAGGAACTGGCCCAGTGTGGCAGTTCCCACCTTCTTGCTGGGGACTTTGGACAGACATTTAACCTTCCTGGTTCCATTTGTCTGACATGGAAAATGAGAGGATTGCACGAGAACTTTCAGTCCCTCCCCTCCTTCCCATCCCAGTCTATGAGTCTACAAATGCCTATACAGTAAATAAAAATTCAGCCAGCTGTCTGCACATCTAAATATTCTGATGTCCTTGTTGCCAACACCAAGCGTCAGGATATCAGACAGAACCCATTTCCTTTCCAGTTGGAGGCTGAGCACCGTAAACACAGCTTTCACATGAACCTGGCTGCCCTATTCCTGGTCCCTCCCCATCTACGTCTTGGGAAGCAGATGGAGGAGGCTGATTCCCCCAAGTTGCCAAGCAGGCTGCCTGAGCCCCTAGACTGGAAGGCGGGAGCCTAGTCCCCAGGGCTCTGCTTCACAGCCAAAACACACCGTATCATGTTCCTACTGGCTCTGAAGTCCTCGCACAGCCAAGAGAAATAGGCATTTGAGAGCAGAAAGGGGCAGCACTTGACCCCTGGCCTCTTTGGTCTGGCTCCCTCTGACAGGGTGAGGCAAAGGGCCTGGTGAGGGACAGGGAGGCCCAGTAGACACCCAGCCCCGCAGAGCTGGGCTCAAATCCCTAGCTCCCTGGGTCTGGGTTTCAGACTCTCAAGCTCTGTGACCTATAATGTTACTGCAAGCATCATTCCTTATAAGGGCTAGACACAGACGAGGTGGGCAATAAAGTGAAGCCATTCCTTTGAGTGACTGTTGATAATAAATCAGACACTCCCCAGATCTGCTCTCCAGTCTGACAGAGTCCAAGGGACACTTGGAACCTGTATTGTGGAACAACTGAAGATTCAGGGTTCTAGGCCAAGGCTGTCCAGTAGAAATGTAAAGCGAGCCATCAATGTGTATCATGTATATAATTTTAAACTTTTAGTAAAAAAAAAAAAGTTTTTAAAAATCAAATATATTACATTTAAAAATAAAACATAACAAGTTTAATTAATTTTAATAATTTATTTAATTTAGCCTAATATACAAACTAGTGTCATTTTGACATGTAATCAACATTAAAAATGATTAATGATATTTTACATTCTTTTTTTCGTACTAAGTCTTCGAAATTTGGTGTGTATTTTACATTCACGGCACATCTCAGTTTGGACTAGCCATATTTCAAGTGCTCAGAGGCCCCATGTGGCTAGCGACGACCATACCAAGTTGTGCAAATATAGAACAGAAGACACCATTGGATCCCAAACCAGTGGTGGCAACAGAAGTTGGCTGGGGGTGAGCAGGGTTTAACGTTCCTATCATCTGCAGCACCACCCCCAGCCATCCCCAGGAATTATCACGTTAATAACACTGAAATGCTAAAAATACTATTCTTAGATGTGGTGACTAGGCATTTCCTCAATCTTATGCAAAGGACGAATAAAAGGATTTTTGGAAAACTTTGCTATTTTTATTGATCTTTAGTACTGGAGTTAAGTAAAAACGAGAGGCTAGCTCTGTACACTCAATATTAACACCACGCCCTTCAGGATATCTTGCCCCTACGCTCCTTCAGTAAATACTTTTGGGACTGTGACTGACCAGCAGAGAGGAAGAGGCATTGGTCAGTGCAGAAAGCACCTGTGCGTGAGGGCGGGGGGGGGGGTGTCTCAACAAATGAAGTGTTCAGTGCTGTTTCTTTCTTTAAATGTGATTGACATGAGGACCTTGAATACCAGTGCACAGCGTGCTGGTAGAATAGACTGCATGGGTGCAGGGTTAGAACAGAGTCGGGGGCAGGAGGGGGTGGAGGGAAGGGTTAATGTGTGCAGATGGATTATTTGCTGCTAGTAGAGGGGAAGTTTGAGAAGCACCACGGTACAGACAACTCAAGGACAGGGTACCAGGCTGGGGGACTCAAGGATGCCGAGTATCAGGAACTGTACTATAGCAACAGGGGTTTTAAGTATAAGACACGTCAGAGAATATTGGACATCAGATACAGGGTTCAAGGGGACTGGGGCGTGGGCTAGGGGGAAAGCAGAGTGAAGAGTCCTCCTCCAGTCAGAAAATGGCACCGCGGTTTTTTCTACTAACTTCATGGCTTGCTCGCCAAGCTTTCTTTGGTCCTTATTTTGTTGTGAGTATGGCAGGGTACTACATGTCCCTTCCATGCTCCCTGACACCCTGCTATCCTCTCTCTCCCAGGCCGATTGTTACCTCTGCTAACAGAAGGTGGCAGGACAGAGGGGAGCACCCAAGAGGGTAGGCTCAGTGATACAGGTCCATACAACTCTTGGCACCTTACTAGTCTCTTCCTTGTAAAAACCGGGAAATATTACTAGCCTGATAGACTGGAGGCTGAACCAGATGTCTTCTAGTGCACAATTCTGGAACTCTAGGAAACAAGCCAAGAACCCTACAGCCTAAGTCTTGCTACCAGAGTGAGACTCCCACACATGGACCTCATGGCGCACCATTACCCTGACTCCAGCCTGGGCAGCGGTCACGTCCCACCAGAACAAGCTCCATCCAGGCAACCACCCAACATCCCTCCCCATGCCCCCCAAACACACACACACACGTGCACACACACGTACATAGGCACATGCACACACACGCACACATACACACACACCCACAAATAGACACACATCTCCAGATGCACACATAGACACACACATGCACACACACAGACACATATACCTAGATGTGCACACAAGCATACACACACACAGACACATACCCAGGTGCAGACAGACAAACACACACGTGCATGCACACAAACCCACAACTTCCTCCCCCTTCTGTGAGACTTTATCTACTCTCCAGAAATGAACACTTCTTTCTCCAAAGCATAGCCCTTTCCTCTTTCCAAACCCTGCCCAGACTTTTAATCTTCTGTGAAACCTTTCTGTATTAATCCTTAAAATCTGACCACCTCATTGATTGAACTATCTCCTCAACAAAGTTATCTACTTGTCCAACCAGCTTTTTAAACTATTTCCTTGCATATGAAAATAATAGTATGCTCTACAACCTTTCAGTGTGTTTGCACACCTATTATAGTACCAAGCATAATGTTATGCAAAAAGCAGGAGCTCATTAAAAATGAGCTAAAAAAAATGATCTCCATAGAGTCTCTATGTGGAATTAATAATAGTTAACATTTATTTTGCATTTAACAGTGTGGCCAGCCCTGCACTAAGCACTTTATATACAATATCTCATTTCATCAATAACCCTATTAGATAGGTATTGCAGATTTTTTATTTTAAATAAAAGCTGGGAGATAGTAGATTCTAGAATACAAGGCAGTCTCATTTCAAATGCCACGCTTTTGCCCCTGCACAAAACAAATGTCTGTCCATTTACCCATTAACTACACTGAGACACTCAGACATTCAGTGAATTACCCGAAGTCACAAGGTTGGGGCTAGAACCCAGGTACCCTCCACTGAGCATCACTGCCTCTTTCAAGCTTGGCAGTTGAATTCTTCCTTCCATGTGAGAGAAGTCATATATACAGGAAACAGCAAAGACTTTAAAGCCAGGCAGAGCCTCAGTTTCACCTTTTGTAAGAAGAAAGCAGCGATAATTACCTCGCCAGGTTGCCGTGAGGATGAGGACCAAGGAGGACTCTCATGCATTTCCTGGCACAGAACTAGTGTGCGGTTACTGCCAGCTTTCAGCCTCTTCTCTCCCTCCGGCCTCACCCTCCTTCTCCCCCCTCCCCGATCCTACACACTCTGCAGCCTTGCAGGCAGCATCCTTGTTCAGTTTGCCTGACTTCGTCCTTGGGAGCCAATATCAGACCAAGCGGGCTGCCCCAAGCATACTCAATAAGGAGGTTTGGCCCCCCGACAGTCATGAAGACACTGCAGAGATGGGATCACAGAGCTTGTGTTGCTCATGCTTCATGGAGGCTCTCCCACTGAGCAGTCCAGATTCCATCCAAGAAAAAGACAACCACCCATTGTGGATGGGAGGAAAGCATCTGCTCCGGAAGGTCCCCCCTCCCCTGTTCGCGGGGAACCTGTCCCCCTCCCATAAACTCTACCTGGGCACTCCAGTTGCCCTCGCCTGTCTCGCTATGGTGGCATGAGGCTAAATTAATTAATGTGTGTAAACCATGTGGAAATGTTTGGCTTGCCAAGGGCTCCTGATAGGTTTGAAATACTATTGGAAGCAGTGGAAGTTGGCACGGCTATCTGGAGCAGAATTGATCTCACCCCCAGGACTCCTGAGATTGACTTTGGTTAATGGAGGCGTATGCAGAAAGAGCGGGCTCTTCATTAAAAACACTGTGCATATATTTCAAACCCTTACGGGGGAACAGGGAGACAGAACTAAGAGAGAAAGAAAGACACCGGCATGGTCATTCTCCTGTGATGTGTCGAACCCAAAGGGAATTGCCCAAGGGTTGGGCAAAAGAGAGGGATACCATAAGTGGTATCTTATAAAGTGAGCCACATGGGGCTGGGTGGGTTTGGGTGTCTCTGAGAGGCAAGAATCCAGTCCTACAGTTATGGGTGCTTGTCTCTGTGTGCACAGAGGATGGCTAGGTACATAATGCCCTTCCCTAGACAGACTCTTCTTTGCTCTTGCAACTCCACAAGCCTCCTGAAAAAAGGGGGTAGGGAAAGAAGCACCCTCGCCTGAGGTGGGACAGACAAGGGGCTGGGCTTGGTTCCATCACAGCTGTTGTATCGTCAGGGGTCAACCAGAAAAGCAGAACCAGGAGAAAAGAATATATAATATATAAAGAGATTTATGGCAAGAAGCTGGCTTATGTGATTGTGGGGGCTGGCTTGGCAGGTCCAAACTCTGTAGGACAAGCTGGAACTCTCAGGCACGGGGTAAAGCTGCTGTCCACAGGTAGAATGACTTCTTTTCTTAGGAAAGCTTCAGTTCTGCTCATAAGGCCTTTCAACGGATTGATTCAGGTCCACCCAGATCATCTAGGATCATTTCTTTCAGGTAAAAGTCAGCCAATCGATCGTGGACTGTAATCACATCTACCAAGTACCTGTGTACCGACACCCACGTTGGTGCTTGAGTAACAGGGACTGTAGCCCAGTCACCTATGCATAACACTGCCCATCATGACTGCTCTGTCCTCCCACCACTCAGCCCCCACCTCCTCTACCATCAGGCCCCCCCACCACCTCCAGAAGCCTCCTGCTCTCGCTCGCATGGTTCTGCAGTGTCCCAGTCACCCAGGAATGGCCCGTGAGCTGTCTGCCAGCCAACCCCATCGAAACCTCGAACAGGTCTCCAAGATAGGCTGCCTGCACGGCTTCTCCCTGGTCATCACTTCCCCAGCGGGTGCCTGGAATAGCCTCCCACCTGCTCTCCCTGCCTCCAAATCCTCATTGCCAGGAGAGTGTATTTCTAAGCTCCATACCTGGTCCAACTCTTTGGGGACTAAGACTCCTTCAGCAGCTGCCCACAGGGTTCCTGTTGAATCATGGGCTCCTCCGAGTGGCATCCAGCCTTCTTTCTTGTCTGCCTCCCTTCCCCTCTGTGCTTCCGTGGTTCCTGGAAATGACCACACTGCCCACCTCCATGCCAAGGCCCACGTTCTCCTCTGACGTTCACACATGTCTTTGCCTCCTCACTGAAGACTAGCTCCCCAGGTGAGAGAAGCTCCCGCTCTGGCTCCCTCCCCTGCTTCATGGGGATACTCCACTCTGGGATAGAACTACCTGCCCATCATCTGCCCCCACCTCGAACTAAACATCGCACCTCTGCCCCCCCCAGCGCCCATCCCAACATCCGTAGGGCTTACGATGTGTGTCCTGCAAATGCTGGCTGGGTTAGTGGACAGAATGTGCCAGCAGGGTTTTCCCAGCACCCCTCCGTTCGCTTGGCTCCTCACGTTCTTCCTCTGCCTGTAGTTCTGTCAGAAACTTACTGGGGTAGGGAGTGGTTTCTTCTCCCTCTGCCCTCCCTGTCTTCCAGTTGTTTTGACCAATACCACTGTCATGATAAATTATGATTCACGGAAGTTATGGCCTGAGGTGTTGGGGCCCATTTCAGGAACTGAAAAAAAGCACAGGACAGTGCAACCAAGAGGGTAAGGCAGGCAGGGTGAGATGCGGGGCTGGACGCTGGTCTGAGGCTGCAGGGAGCCTCCCCAGGGTACTCAGCAGGCACAGTCTCAAGTACATCTCTGGAGGACCCTCTGTGGGCAACAGGAGGAGGGGCCAGGAGACCAGCCACCTGGCTGTTTCTGGAATGCACTTCAGAGGAGATGAGGGATGGACCTTGGCAGGGGCCAGAAGAGGAATCACCAAGATTTGAGGATCCAAATCTGGGATGAAACTAGGAAACCTGCCCATACAGACAGATGTCCAGACATTTTTAAAGAACAAACTACTTTACAGCCCCAGATTTTCATTCATTCAGCAAATATTATTTGAACATGTGATTGGTTATAAGCCTAGCAACAGTAAAATAGGATTCCTACCCTTGAGGGGCTTCATCCCAGTGGGAGGCAAGGACAGGAAATGAATGGGGGTGGGATTTTTTTTAAAGATTTTATATATTTATTTGAGAGAGAGAGCAAGAGAGTACACATGAGCAGGGGGGAAGGGCAGAGGAAGAGAGAGAAGCAGACTCCCCACTGAGCAGGTGCGGGGCTCGATCCCAGGACCCTGGGATCATGACCTGAGCCAAAGGCAGACACTTAACCAACTGAGCCACCCAGGCGCCCAAATGGGGGTGCTTTAGACTGTCAGGTGGTGGTAGCATGCCAAAGAAAGTCACAGGTAAAAGAGATGGAAAGTCAGTGGGGTGGAGGGTGGTGTGTGTGCTACAATAGAGAGGTGTCTGGAGAATGCCTAAGGAGCCGTGACTAAGCAGGGGAGGGTGGTCTAAGCAGCGGGAGTGGCATGTGCAAAGGTCCTGGAGCAGGAGTGGGTTTAACATGCTCTAGGTAGGGGAGGAGAGGGTGTCAGAGATGGAGCCAGAAGTCAGGTTGTGGAGGCCAAGTGGGAAGCAGAAGGACTTGGGCTTGTGTCTGCATGAGCTAGGCAGTGTGTGGAGAGGCCTTCCTCAGGGAAGAGACTCGTGCTACACATTCAAAGGACCACTCAGACTGTCAGGCTGGACTGAGGAAGCCGAGACGCATACACAGAAGGCGGCGGCGGCGGCTGCCTTAGGCTCTGCCACGAGCAGTGAAGGCGAGGAGAAAGGCCAGTTCCGGATGTGACATAGAGGTGGAGCTAACGGGAGGTGTTGGTGCATTGCGGCGTGGCGTGTGAGAGAAAGAGTCCTGAGCACCTGCGGGGTGTCTTAGTCCATTCTGGTCACTGTAACAAAAACCACTGACTGGGTGGCTCATAAACAGCAAACATTTATTTCTCACAGTTCTGGAGCCTGGGCAGTCCAAGATCAAGGCACCCCAGATTCGGTGTCTGGTGAGGACCTGCTTCCTGGTTCCTAGACGGCTGTCTTTGGCTGTGTCCTCACATGGTGGGAAGGGCAGTGGAGCTCTCTGGGGTCTCGGACAAAGGCACTCATCCCCTTCGTGAGGGCTGCTCCCTCATGACCTAATCACCTCCCAAAGACCCCACCTCGTAATACCATCACACAGGGGGGTAGGTTTCAACATAGGGGCTTGGGGGACGCAAGCATTCAGTCCATAGCGGTGAGTGACAGTCTTTTTTACTGAGACTGGGGAGCCTCCCGGGCTGGTCAGGTCTGAGGAGGTGCAGACCCCTCAGCATATACCCAACACATAAGCCTTTTACTGAGTGGAACCTGTTTTACATTGAGGGCCACCCACACATCCACAAGGTAGCTGTGGCTCACACATACCACGGAGACCTGAGACTCAGAACATCCTCAGGTGCCTTCTGATCAAAATTGAGTCAGCAGGGCTTTGCTGCTCAGTGTACATTTACCCACGTCGGTTATCCCTGTCACTCTCTACCCATCAGAAGGTATTACTCAGAGCTTCCTCTTTCCTGTTTGAAATGGTCTCCCTGCAGAGAGATAGACAAAAAGACATCTGAGGGGCGCCTGGGTGGCTCAGTCGTTGGGCGTCTGCCTTCAGTTCAGGTCATGATCCCGGGGTCCTGGGATCGAGCCCCGCATCGGGCTCCCTGCTCCGCGGGAAGCCTGCTTCTCCCTCTCCCTCTCCCCCTGCTTGTGTTCCCTCTCTCGCTGTCTCTCTCTCTCTGTCAAAAAATTAAAAAAAATAAAAGACATCTGAGATGCGGGGTCTTAAAGGGAGTGGAGATGGAGGGGAGCAGAACCTCATCCCTGTGGGTGGGGTAGGGGGATTCAATGGACTGCTCCCCACCCCCCACATTTCTCCCATGGCTCTCTTGGGTGGTCGGTATTGGCAGGGCTGCGTTATGACTTGTGGGGACTCTAGGCACTTGGCTTTCACAGGTCCCTTTCTCCATAAAAAAATATTAAAAATTATATTTTATGACTGCTTTGGTATTGAGGTGAATATAATGCAGGCTGGATTATATGTGTTTTTTTTTCCTTCTGATTTTAAAAGAAATTAAAGCAATTTTGTGGGCCCTTCTAAGTATCATGGGCTCCAGGCACAACACGTGCTGTGCCCAGGGAGAAGTGTCCCTGTGTATAGGACGAGAAGAGGGTGGGTCTGGAGCAGCAGTGGACGTCAGGAGACCTGGGCCCCTGTCCTGACCCCTGAACAAGAAGCTGTGAGACGTCCGATCAGTCTCCCCACCTCTCAAGGCCTCTGCCTCCTCCTCTTTCCGAAGGGGGACACGGAACTTGACCATCTCTCGGCTGCCTTCTAAGCAACGACTCCCCAAGATTCTAACTAAAGCCTGCAGACCTCGAGCTTCATTTTTAACTTTCTGACCCCAGGGGAAGCCTCTTCCCCCGCCCCAACTACAATATTAAACTTGTTTTCCTTTCTGGATCTCCTTCTCTCATCAAATCATGTGCTGGTATGTGCAGCCACTGATTTCCAAAAGGCAGCCATAAAACCATAATGAGTATGGAGATACCAACGTGAAATGACAGAGAGAAAGTCATAAACATTCAAATAAATATATAAATATAAACAAGTCTATAAACCAAACCCAGGAGGTATTTTAAACGCATAATGTAGCATTTATATCTCTTACTTTGCGCAGCAGAACTTTCAAAGGAAATTCATTTAATTCTATTGCTCACACCCCTAACCCCCATCCAGGAGTAATCGCTAATAACCAGCACCATTACCGCCTCCCTCCTGATGGAGAGTTCATTTCAGAAGCTCGTTCTTGAATTCATTATCATGCTGGAAATGAGCTGAATCACAGCAGATGTGACCACATGACGATCCCCTGCTTCCTTCCAGTTGGGTTCGGCAAGATGCCTGCCACAGCCCTGGCCCCAGCCCTCTCGGACTATGCGAAAGTGGTTACCTCTCAATACCTGGCCCGATTTAAAGAAGCTTGTCAGGAGTTAGGAAGAGGGCAGATAATTCTGTTTTATTATGGGCTTGATGGGCGGAGGGACGCCGCTTCCCCCTCCCCCCCCACCCCCCGGAAGTATGACTGTGGCCCTCTCTCTCCAAAGGAAGGGAACCTAACCTAACCGTGGCTCACACCTCCAGCCCAGAAATGGCCAAGAGTGAACTGAGCCCTGCGTACACACTGGCCCTGATCCCGGTGCTGTCAGGTGCTCACTCATCTATCCCTCAACAAGCCCTGGGCTAGATACAGGGCCCGATGCAGAATGTGTGGGTCTAGTGCAAAAGGAAGATATGGGGCCCTGGTTCTAAAAGCAGGGGAAACATGCAGTTAAATGTACTAAAATATGAAACTTTTCATCAGGTGGTTTTCTCTCTCTCTTCCCCCACCCTTGACCTGTCATGACCTGTCATGATGTTTTTAGCAGCTATTAAATGTCACACTCCCAGGGGCACAGGGATTCTTTTAGGTGTGCACAGATCCTCACCACACGGGGCCAGCCAGCGACTCAGCATAAGCACAAAAGACCCACTGCCGGCAGGCTCCCTCCCATCAGCCATCAGACTGCCGCACCCTGCCCCAGCCAGCATGGGGGAGCTGAGCCCAGTGTCTCCCCTTCCCGCAAGCCCTCCACCCCAGCCCACAGTGAATGGATGACCCCCAAGGGACTGTAACCTCTGGGCCAGGTTTCGCTTGGTACCAGGAACAGGCCAAGATGCTGCAGTGCGCATCACATAACTCCACCCCTCCCCACAGCTGTGCACCCCTGAGCATGGAGGGTAGAGCAGTCCCTGAGTGGGGGGCCAGGAGGGAGAGGCCCTGAGCACCTAAAGGCAGTTGAGAACAGGAGAGGCGGCAGGGGGCAGGACTGAGTGTAAACCAAGGATCCAAGCTTCCCCTGTTCATGGTCCACTGTCCTATTAAAAGACAAAACACAAATTTAAGATCTTGAACAATCAAACATATTTGAATTATTAAGAATTTCAAGATGGTGATTATATAGCATCAAACCCCAAGCCTGGGGCCCTTTTAAGCACAAGACTATATACAACTACACTGGTCACATGCCCACAAAGCCAACTCTGGGTAGACGGTACCACTGTCCTAATTTTACAGGCGGGACAACCCAGGCCCTATAATTAGCCCAAAGTCATGATGCTGGTGTATAGGGGAACACTAAGCCTCAAACTCTGTAATCTGGCTCCAGAGCCTCATCCTTTACCATTTCCCTATGCTCTCCTTCATTCCACCAAACCCGGCCTCCTCCCCCAGGGTGATCAGCACAGTACCACATGGCCTGGCAGAAAAGGCAAAAGAGAATGCATGGCCCAGCCTGCACCACAATGCTGACTCATGCTGACTGTCTGTGTGGCTTTGGGCAAGTCACTCAGCCTCTCTGAGCTTTAGCCCAACCTGCCACATGGAGGCACTGTGAAGAAAAAATTTGGAAGGGGCGCCTGGGTGGCTCAGTTGGTTAAGCGACTGCCTTCAGCTCAGGTCATGATCCCGGAGTCCTGGGATCGAGTCCCACATCGGGCTCCCGGCTCGGCGGGGAGCCTGCTTCTCCCTCTGACCCTATCCCCTCTCATGCTGTTTCTCTCTCTCTCTCTCTCAAATAAATAAATAAATAAAATCTTTAAAAGAAAAAATTTGGAGGGATACAGGTATATATTTATAGAGAAGCACCAGTGTCACCTAATATATCCAAGACAGGTAGGAGAGCCTGACCCGAACTGGAGCTCTCAACCATCTCCTTCTTTCCCGGGCTTTTCCCCACCCCTCTGTAGCCAACTGACCCTGACCCTGAATGTCTAGGGAGGCCCGTGTAAGTGCTTTGTAATGTAACCACTCTGTGGCCACACAGTAAGAAAGGGACAAGGCTAGACCAGTTTGCCATTCAGGTCTCTAAAGGATGTCATATTTTCTGTGTCCATGTACAGCCACTTTGATTTCATCATCTTAATTACAATGGAGTTTTTTTCTGCTATGTGTACAGTCCACAGGGCTAGCTGTCTCCATTAGTGATCCAGGACTCCTCCTGCCCAGCCTGACATCTGCACCTCTGAGTAAATGTTTGCTGAATGAAGTCATCAAAAGTCTGCACAACGGGGCTCCTGGGTGGCTCAGTCAGTTCAGCTTCAGACCCTTGGTTTCGTCTTAGGTCATGATCTCAGAGTCGTGAGATCGAGCCCTGCCTTGGGCCTTAGTGGGGAGCTTGCTTCCCCTCTCCCTCTGCCCCTACTCGTGCTCACTCGCTCTCTCTCTCAAATAAATAAATAAATCTTTTTTTAAAAAGTCTGCATGATGTTTTTCCTCAAATGAACTCATCCGATAAGCATTGACTTAAGGGGCCCAAATCTGTAGTAAGGCGAGAAAAACCTTGCTGACCCTTAGCTTTTAGGTCTCTTCTGCTGAACTAGAGTGACACGTATACTTCCTCAAGACAAGCAGGAGCTTTCCTTGGGTCTTATCAGAGAAGTTTCTGTTTGGGCAAGACTGGTTGGAAGATCTGAACAGTCGGAGCCTTTGCGTCTGCCACAGCAGTAACTTAGGCCGACTGAGGTTGTGCGTGGCTGATGGGCCGTGCGTGATGCCCAAGGGCCCCCATCTCTTGGGGATCCGGGGCCTGACCTAGGAGCCTGGTTCACTACCCCCAGCAAGCCAGACACATCTGGGAATTTGCCAGAATGTCAGCTCTCAACTTCAGCCAAGAGAGTTATTTCATGAACTGTCAAAAGGCCACAGATGAGCCATAGGATGGTCAGTGGTTGTTAGGAACATGTGTAAAGTGCTCAGCACCATGCCTGGTACATAGTAAGTGTTCAACTAAAATGTCAGTCCCTGACAAATGTCATCTCTCTTGGGGAGGCTTTGTGAGCAGTCGGATTTGTCACTTATTCCTTGCGGGAATTGGAGACTCTTGGCCCCAAAGAGGGACAGTAGGAGAGTTGAACACCGTGACAAAGGGAGGGTGATGGTGGAAGAAAGAGTTTGAGGCAGGGCAGGGTAACAGGAGCATCGATTATGGAAAACTGAAAACCCTGTCTACCTACTGCTCTGCTTCTCCATGGTCTGGCTCTGGAAACCCCAGGAAGATGGTTAGTGTAAGGTCGCTGGTATAATATGAAAAACATATCTACCCAGAATCACTTCTGCTGCTTGCACCTTCCCTGGAGACCATGGAGCTGTAATGGGCACATAAGTTGGTCTTTCCCGAACAAACTCGGGTTCTTGCATGAGATCAGAAGGCACAAACAATCGCTCAGGTTCTTTCAAAGAAGTCTTCTCTTGGATCACTTTTTATTCTTGAGGCCAAACAGCTTGTACTTCCTCGTTATAAAATGCAGACACTCGAGTGCTTTCTCCAGAGCAAAAATTGGTTGACACTCCCTGCTGATGGATTCAAACATTTTGACTGAACTCATTCAAATTCCCATCAGTTTAGTCAATTGATGTCATATCAAATATCTGTCAGCACAACCAGCCAAGTCGATTAGACACCTGGTCTTTTTAGTCAGCTAAACTTGTTATTTCTGAAAACAAAAATAAAAAAAAATCGAGATAAAAGTAACCTATCAATTTAGTTAGCAACAGACTAATAACTTCCATCAAAAAAATATATTTTTGTCAAACTACTTTGATTTTTTTTCCCACTGAATCTACTAAATCAATCAGTTGTGCGTGGGGTGGGGAGGATATTGACCAGATGTGCAGCTTACTGAACAAGCAGGGAGGTGAACATCAGAAATGAAATCATCAAAACGATTCCATCAGAATGGCTACTGCTCAATCATCCACAATAACAATGAGAAATGGGATCCCGCAAGACGGATGACAGGTAGTCCCTAATCACAACAATTTGGTGCACTGACGAGCATTTTTTCTATTCTTTCTAGAAATTCACCTTCCTGTCTCGTTTGTCCATAATTGATAAGAAAATGGGTGTGATTGCCCGGGAGTGCTGATTTGTGTCCCCAATTGCCTGTCAAGCACCAACAAGCTGATGGCAGGTTCGCTGAAAACTGAAAGTTGATTGTATTTATTTGAGGTTCCCTTGAGTGTTATATTATCCTGAATTAATTCTGAAAGATATGATGCCTTCCCAAGTCCAGAGGTTATGATAAATTCAGTGTTTGACACGGTCTATGTTAGACCTGAACTAAAGAGTTAAAATCTGTTTCTTTGTTTAAACTGAAACCATTCAACCTGGCCTTTGGCACCCTCCTTCTCTACCTTTACCCTTCTCTCAAGCCTCACCTCACCCTTTCCCAGCTCCCACCACCTCTCACCCCCTCCCCAGGATGCCTGGAGCCTTAATACTGTTCCAGAGCTCTCCCTGCACGAGCGACCATTTAATAGATCAAGTCACACGAAGGGATCTTTGACTCACTGTGCTAAATCTTTCCAAGGGTGCTTCTTCTTCAAAAAAGGATACCTGAAGAGGTCTGTGTTTAGTTCAAAGTAGTGAATCACTAATGGTATAATTTCAGATGCCAGGTAACTGGAGAGAGTCCCAAGTGTCAGCAGACATGGTTTTAACAAAGCCAAGTATTGTGAAGAGCCATCTTGCTTAAAGAATCAGAACACATTCACTCTCAAGTGTATTCATGCAGAATTAAGTGGCCCACTTTTGTCCAATTCAAATTTTTCACTGGTCAGATTTTCTCCCGGTCATAGACATTTCTGCAGCAGGAATAAGCTGATTATTTATTGTTAGTCACTCACCACCTACAATTCACTTTTCCAATTTTCCGTGTTGCGTGTACAGTGCCACTTTGTCAATCCCTGCAGTTTATTGACTGTGTTCTGATGGCTGGGATAAACAAATTACTTCGGGAATGACTGGAGCAAAAAGGGCATTGCTCGCTGGCTTCTAATGATGGAACTGGTGTGTGATCCAGTTGGTCCTAACGTCAGGAGGCAATTCACCATCAGGACGGTGCAGGTTGCCATAACCCATCCTATGAGTGACAAAATTCTGTATGGTACCCAATATTGACCTTTTTTTATTCTTGGTAAATATCAGATAATATTAGATCAGATGATTTTGCAGATAAAATACTCCCAAATTTTAAAGTCTCCTCCTTTAAAACCCACTGGAAATATATGGCACAGTAACAACCCTGCTTTATAAATGCATTAAAAGCATCAATAACCAGGAAGTTCACATTCTTGCATTAGGCCAGAGGACATTTACTGGATCTAGAGCAAGACCTTGCACTATCTAGACCCAAATCCATGCTTAGCTTAGTGGTCTGCAAATTTCTTTATTGTGCAATTCTACTAGAAAAATATTTTTGAGCAGGCACCCCCAGTACATTTGTTTAATTACGAATTATATTTATGTACTTATATCAGCCAATATGTCAAGGCACAATACACGGTTAGGAGAGGGTCATCTTAATGACAGTAAATGTAAATCCTTTTTAAAGTAGACTTCATGATTTTGACATTTTAGGGGCCTAGTTCTTGTCATGGCTAATTAGGTTGTCATTGCCTTTACTTTCTAATGTAGCTGGAATAATCAGAAAATAAGCACAACTGAGGAAGCAATAGCCCCAGCACTCTCCTCTGACTTATTTGGGCTTTTTTAGTCAATCTTTCTTTATATTCTAAAGTTTCTTTGTAAGGATCTTGTTAATCCAAGTGTCCGTTTTGTGTAAATCTTTTTGTACCATGGGAATCCACTCTATTCCAGAATGATAATAATAATACTAATAACCAATAAAAAGCACTTATCCAGGAAGTTTGACTCCTGAGGCTACACAGACAGCCACCAACCTCCTGACCTTGCCACACTGACCTTCACCCAAGGTACGCAAGGTCCATACGTGACATGTGACAACTTGAAAAAGCATCTGAACCAGGACACTTTAAGTGTATCTCAATTTTTAGATAAAAATATCCATAGAAGTTCTAATATTTTCTATCCACACCCCAATGGACTGAGTGTCTGACATATCCCTCAGGATGAATGTCCCACTCTGGGAACCACGGGTTCTAGTTCACCTTAAAATACAGCCTCTTCTGGAGAGGAAGGTGGAGAGGCCCACTGAGACAAAGTCAGACTTGATGTCCTGCCCAGCAGTTTGGGCATCCTGGGGGCACTGGGAAGCATTAAAGAGTCTTTTGAAGAAGGGATGCTATGACCTGAGTTGCATTCCCTTGCAAGATTATTCTCAATGTGCTAAGAAGAATGGATTGCAGAGCATACACAGGAGTGATACACAGGAGTTATAACGGGAGAAAGGATAATGGTCTGAATTAAGGCTGCAGCCTCTAAAATGGAAAAAAGTGGGCAGATTCACAAGATAGTAAAGATTTGGTTATTCATTAAACTTGCCCAAGGTTAAACAGCTGGTAGGCAGCAGAGCTAAATTTAGACCCCAGGTCCCCTCACTCCCAATATAGTGATTTTTCTTCTGATTTGCCGTGTCAGAGAACACCTGGTCCCTCGGTTTTATCCTTCCCCAGGGAGATAGGTGATCAGGAGCTAAGCCCAGACAGCAGCGTGCAGTTTCCAGCAGGGTGATGAAGGAAGGCAACCAGAGAGGAAAAGCACTGCCTTCTCCAGATGTATTTGTCTTTGCAGGATCCATGAGGGGGCTCCATGAGAATCTGTGTTCTGGGTATTGAATCCCATACTGAAATCACACACTTTCCATGACAGCAAATAGAAACTCAAGTGACTATTCACTCCAGGCCAGGCCTTAACAAAACCCACAGCCCATCCTGCTGAAGGGTGGAAGGAGATAGGGAGGTACCAACTTGGGGGAAAGAGAAACAGACTCGTAATCATTCTCACTCAGGAGCCCTTGTCTCTTCTTCTAGACTGTTTAAAATCCTTCTTCCTTTAAGCTAAAACATTAGCTCCTCCAAAAATTCCTTCCTAATTACTCCTGCCCTCCTGTCCCCTGCCCCAATCTCCTTCCTTATGGCACCTCTTGTTCAGGGTTCAGTACAGAAAACAGAAGCCACTACAGGTATTTTAAGCAGAAAGGGATTTAATACAGGAATCTAGGGGCTCACGAAATTTGGGGCAGAGTTATAGGAGTGAGCTTTCTAGGTTGGGCCAGAAATGACTCCTGGAACCCTACAAAACTGACATACCATAGGGGCTACTACCTCAGAGGCCACCTCTGAAACTACTGAGTTCAAGAACCCACCACGAGGGGCACCTGGGTGGCTCAGTCGTTAAGTGTCTGCCTTCGGCTCAGGTCATGATCCCAGGGTCCTGGGATCGAGCCCCGCATCGGGCTCTCTGCTCAGCGGAGAGTCTGCTTCTCCCTCTCCCACTCCCCCTGCTTGTGTTCCCTCTCCCGCTATGTCTCTCTCTGTCAAATAAATAAATAAAAGCTTTAAAAAAAAAAAAAGAACCCGGGGCGCCTGGGTGGCTCAGTTGGTTAAGCGACTGCTTTCGGCTCAGGTCATGATCCTGGAGTCCCGGGATCGAGTCCCGCATCGGGCTCCCTGCTCGGCGGAGAGCCTGCTTCTCCCTCCGACCCTCCCCCCTCTCATGTGCTCTCTCTCTCTCTCTCTCTCTCTCATTCTCTCTGGCTCAAATAAATAAATAAAAACTTAAAAAAAAAAAAAAAAAAAAAGAAAAAAAAAAAAAAAAAAAGAACCCACCATGATATTCCAGGAATCAGAAAGCCAGAATCATGTGGTCACTATAGCTCCCGCCCCTCAAACCCCACAAAGCTGGTAGCTGAGCATTGAGTGGCAAAAAACGTCATCTGTCCATGACCTTGCTTCCACAAAAAAACAGCTAAAAGATCAAGACTTCTGCTTCACTTCTACCTTCTAGACTTTGCCTACATGCCTCTACTTGACAACGCCTGATTTTATTCCAGAACTTTAGCTGCAAGGGAAGCTGAGAAATTTGATTTTTAACTTTCTAGACTCCTGTATATAGTAGGGTGCCCTAGGAAGACTGAGCAAGCCACACTAGGGGTTCCAGCATGGGACCTCCCAAATAATGCATCTTATGGTATTTTTACGTGTCTAACCACCCCTCAGCTCCTGGAGGACAGGGGTCATGTCTTTCACATCCTTTAAGGCTACAAGACTTGCAGAGGAGAGGTCCTTGCTAAGGACAACCAAATAATCAAATGGTCAAACTCACTGTTTCAGTACTTTCTTACTTTGCTTTCTGATTCTGTTCCTGCCTTTATATGTTGTCTCTGCATTAAACCTCCTTGAAGATAATGCTAGTTGGTACTTCTCAGGCGTATCCCCACAGAGTGAGCCACAGAGTGAGGTATATACTTTCCTCAATTGGTGGGTGATTGTGTTTCACAGCTGACCCCCAGCTGGTTTTTCTTCCCAAGAGACATTTCTGCCCCATGAGGCTCGGCCAATAGGAACCCGATTTCCTGCAAAAGTGTGAGGCCAACCGATCTTTCGTATCTGAACTATCATCTTGTTTTGGCAGCAGGGTAGCTCCAAGCGGGTAAGCAGATGCCCTCTACACTATTCTACTTGGTTGCTATGGGGATTAGGTAGGATAACACAGGAACAATACCTACCACATAGTAGGTGTTCAGTAAGTGTCGATTTCCTTCCTTCTCCCCAAGAACTTCTTCCTCCATAAAAAATATGTCTTTTGGGGCTCAAGCTAAGAGACTGGCTAATTAGCTCCTTGAAGAGGTATTAATGGCTAGTGTATTAGTTATCTACCGATGTGTAACAAATTGCCCAAAATTTAGCAACTTAAAACAGCAAAAATGTCTTTGGCCAGGAATCTGGGAGCAGTATAGTTGGGTGGTTCTGGCTGAGGGTCTCTCATGAGATGGCTGTCAAGGTGACAGGCAGGGCTGCTGTAGTCTGAGGGCTTTCCTGGAGCGGGAGGATCTGCTCTCAAGATGACTGTCTCGTGCAGCTAGCTAGTTCATGCTGCTTGTTGCCAGGAGCTCTCAGTTCCTCTCCACAAGGAGCTCCTAAGGCTGCTGGAGTGCCATCATGACATGGCAGCCACGTGCCCAGAGCCAGTGACCCAGGAGCGCCAGGCCAAAGGGCCATGGCTTTTATAACCTGGCCTCGGAAGCCACAGAGCCTCATTTCTACATAATGTCTGGCCTGTTACACAGGTCAGCTCTGTGAGCAGCGGGAGGCAAGGGCCACCAAGGGCCACTGTGGCAGCAGCAGGCTGCCACACCTCCTAATGGCCTCATCCTGTAAATGAGCTCTTCCGGGTACTGTCACTGTGATTTGGAAAGGACTTTGACTGTCTCAGTGCAACCTTGTGAGATATCCTTAGAGATACTTTAATCTTTGTACGATTTTAGCTCTGAAGTGCACTTATTCGTCACTCAGGAAATATGTGAAGAATGAATAAATTTGTCCTTTAAGCAACATATAGGCATTCCCCAAAATGGAGCAGCTCAAGAGGTAAAGCACCTAGGAGGCTTTCTTGTGAATATAGATGTGTACGAATCATGTATTATGTGTGTGTGATAAAATGTCACCCACAATAAGAACTTGGGAACATATGAACTATAATAAAAGAATTAGTGATAATCACTGAATTCCTTTTTTATGTAGAGGAATAAAAATACATATAAATATATACACATAAAATATATATAAACCTATATATACATATAGATGTATACTCTAC
>NC_058416.1:27834396-27840286 GCF_002201575.2 Neomonachus schauinslandi | reverse complement strand
CATAAAATATATATAAACCTATATATACATATAGATGTATACTCTACGTAAGAATGAATATGTATATATATCTTCTTTCTTCAATAGATAGGGATAGAAGTGTATGACAACTATAAATTATAATTAAAGAATAGAATAAAATGGTATAAACCTTGACAAAGCAAAAATAATAATAGTAATAAAATTAGTAAAAATTGATGAAAGCATAGAAAACCAATTTTCTTATTTTTCTAGTAAGAGGCATTCAGTACTACCTAAATATGAAACCTGGGGGTTTCTTTGAAAGATACTAAGTTCTTAATTTTTTTAATGGTTTTTCTGTTTTCTTAGCCTTAAAAGGTTATAAAAACTAAAAATACTTCCTGTGATGAATAAACATTTATCTGAAGTTTAGCACTTTTCTGGTTTCACTTTAATTCATTTTTTTTTTATTTAAGTCACACAAAATTAAATATGATACTTTCCATTAAAAATAGCTCTAAAGCAAAAACAAATAGCTCATAAGGCATAATCCTATTTCTAGAAAAGAATTTTGTCTGTCTGTTTCTCTTGCTGCTTGGGTATATGAGCAGAGAGGTGTCTGGGAGGACAGCTCCCAAATATTTATGATGGCCATTTCCGCATTTGGGAAATGCCAGTAAGCCTCTGTATTCCTCCTATGCTCCTCAGTAGTTGAAATTTTCATGGCAACCATATATGATTTTATAAACATGGCAATGAGGGGCTTAAAATAAAAAGGATATGATTATTGGGCAGGTGATATTGTCATCTCATTTTAAGGCATATTCCCCAAAATGTTTATGTCTTAGCACCTCAGAAGCCCTTGAAGATGTTATAGATGGGTCATTGGTTTTGAGAGGTGTACTTTACCTGCCTCTTGATGAGCCATTTGTCTTCTCCCTGATCTATGATCCCCATCTACACCTCTACCCAGAACTGGACCCCTTCTAAAGGCAAAGCACTGCGAGTCTGGGAGTTCTGGTTGAATCCTACTTCTTAGTTCACAGTTTTATCAGGCCTGGGCATGAAGGAATTAGGAGCATCACCAAAAAGGCAATACAATCATGTGGAAGGACGGGCCCGAGAGGAAAAGAGATGTGTCTATAAACACTGGAAAAAAAAAAACAGAAAGAAACAGGACACAAGACTCCTTCACATTCAATTCAAAGATCTCTTAAAAATTGATCTTAGGAAAATTATGATATTAAAAATCTTTCTACCAACAGGCAAGTTTTTGGTTTTCATGACTTCTTTCATCCTTGGCCTACCAGGTTTCCCCACTGAGAATCTTGTGGGGGACATTCCCTTGTCATATAGGCTTGTCTTGCATATTGCAGCATATTTAGCCTCCCTGGCCTTCACTCAATAAATAGTAGTGGTACCCCTCAGTCACTGAGACAACCAAAAGATGCTCCCCTCATTTCCACCTTCATTTCCTACCCACCCCCTCAGTGGGAACCAGGGCAGTCCCATCCCTGGACACTCACAGTGTGCCTTCTGGTTTCCATGAGGACAAGAAGAGCTTTTGCTTGCTCACTGTTAAATCACTACTGACTGGCCCATATAGTAGGTACTCAACAAACACATTTGACTGAATGAGCAATATCTGATAGAGGATCTGCTGTGGAGAAATTAGTGTTTTAGGAAGATTAACATTTCTAAGTATTTACATCAGCAAATCCTCTCTCATTAAATTCCTGGTAGTTGGAGGCTTTCAAGCTTATGAACAGCCCCAGAAAACCTGGGAGGACGTAGGCAAAGTGACATTTGTTGACATCTACGACACGTGGGGTGGTGGGCTGCTCAGCCCTCTCCGGGTAGTAACCACCATCCTGCCTCCCAGATGAGAAGGAATCTGTGCATCCCATGGCGCCATGGTAGGTGGCAGGGCTAGAATTTGGATGGACTCCCGAGGCCATGCTCTTCTGGTTCCACTCACTGTGACCATCCCAGTGGGGTTTGCTCATCAACACTCACCCTCCTTTCAGATGCTCTCGAGAAAACACATCTTCAGAGATTTCACAACAAACGCCACTTCTTTTCCAGTGATGTCCAGACAAATTCCATCTCTACAGAGTCTTGGCTGCTTAAATATAGCCAATGTATCTCTCACATTACCTCAGCCAAGCCTCAGGGGTTCAGAGGACAAGCATCTTGGCAAATGTCTTCGGCCACTTGCAAAATGCATACATTCTTTAACACTCAACTGGTGTAACCCCAAGTGGCTTCTTCAGGGTTCTGAGGAAAGCTCATTTGGTAAATCTGGTTAGGCATGAAGGAGGAGAAAGGGTGGGATGAAGCTGGAATTAAGTCCCCGTTTCCCCGCCAGCCTCCCTCTGGTTCTCCTTCTTAGGTAGCTGTCCCAGGGGCTGGCTATCTCTAAGCCCAGATGATGTGCCAGGAGCCATGCACAAGGCAGTGTGACAGATCACCTCGCCTCCTCTTCTCCGGGAAGAGTGTTGCTCCATCCTTCACAGGATTCATGCAAGAAGGGAGGAGGAGGGAGAAGCCTCACTAGAGAGTCTGGCAGCTTGAAGGCTGTGGCCCCTTCAGAGCAGGGACAAATGGCTCCGGAGCACCCATCTGTCTTCCCAGCCCCATCTCCCCTCCAACTCCAACCCTTCTCAGCACCTCTCCAGCCAGCACTTAACCCTCCCCCTGTGCTGTGACTCTGCTTTTCCTCTTCTCTCCTCTCCCCCTTCCTCCTTATTCTCCCCCCTCCTCCGCCACATCCCTCCTTGTCTACCTGTAAATACCCTTGTTCCTTTCTGCCAACCCCAGCTGTGTTCCTTTCTCACTACCTCCACAAAATATCCCCTTCCAGTCCAGGCGGCACTTTCTCTATTCAGTCTTCTTTTTTTTTTTTTTTAAAGATTTTATTTATTTATTTGAGAGAGAGAATGAGATAGAGCATGAGAGGGGGGAGGGTCAGAGGGAGAAGCAGACTCCCTGCCAAACAGGGAGCCCGATGTGGGACTCGATCCCGGGACTCCCGGATCATGACCTGAGCCGAAGGCAGTCGCTTAACCAACTGAGCCACCCAGGCGCCCTATTCAGTCTTCTTTGATGTGGCCCAAACTTACTGTGTGATTACTGATGTTCTTACTAGTGCTCTTCCTTCCTGCAGCCCCCTTCCCCCCCCCCAGCACCCCCACTGGAGTTTGCTGTGAAGCAAGGCTGCGTGACATGTCGTAACTAAAGCCCCCTAACCTTGACTCGCCCCAGCATGGGCCCAGGCTCTGTCCTCTTTGGGGGCCATTCACAGCCACGACCCATCTATGTCTCCTCTTTATTGTCTTGTAGGAGCTTATAAGGCAAAGGTGAGCTTTTGATTTAGGTATTTTCAATAATGGGATGAGCTTCCACTTCCATAGGTGCCCCGTTTTTATTTCTGAAATTATGCACCCCTTACAAGCCAGCTTCCTCGGGGGCATGCCGTGGCTAGGACCCTGCTCAGGTTGTGTGGGAAGCAGGGATTTAGCTTCGACAGGCTGAGACACATGCTGGAAAGGACTGGGGCATTCGCCACCTCCTTTCATCTGGAGATAGAGAATGTAAATGATATTTAATTAAAGTCATAAATCTAGCTTTGGTTTCATTTTGGTTTTGCTGTTGCTAAATCTAATCTTGTTTCACTTGTTTACTGAATGCTTTGACACTTCAGCCGAAGTTCTAAAACTAATGGAGATTGTTCCCAGGCCCAGAGCCCACATTTAGAAAGGCAGCTGATCCTCAGCCCACACGTACCTTGAGTAGCAAGGCAGTAAAATGTATGCCGCAAAGACAGATCCCCAAAGGTCCAGGTCAGTGCCTCTCAGTGCGGGCTGCACATCAGCATCACCTAGAGAGACCCTCAGGCTCCCAGGGCCCAGGCCGCACCCCAGACCACGTAAGTCACACTCTGTGAAGGAGGAGCCCTGGCGAAGGACAGCTGTGTGCTGTCCGGGATGAGAACCTCTGCCCCTGCGGTTTAAAAGGATGGAGGGCTCACAGCTGCCCGAAGGGAAAGGGGGAGGCACTCTGAAAACAACATTGCCCCCTACTTGCCCAACTGTTTTCCCACCAAACCAGATTGCAACAGGGGCTCCAGTTCATCACGTGCAGAAAATGAGGCCAGTTTTGAAGACTGGAGGTGACTGGGGGCAGCCATGCCTTGAATGGCTCCCAAGCACATTACAGCATGCTGAGAAGTGCCGTCCAAAGGGATGGAGGGCAGGGCCCCAGGATGCTGCACCAGAAGAACCCAGCCCTGGGGCCCCTTGGTCTAGTACTTATGACCTGAGATTCAGCACCATCCCGTTAACTGCCCCTTTACCTGCACCCAACACCACCCCTCAGCCCCTTCAGAACGCCTCCACTCTGTCTCCGGAAGGCCTTCGAGGTCACCTGACTCTGAGCTGTACCTGAATTAGAGGCTCCGGGCACAGTGCCTGATGGGATCTGTCCCAATTTCCGCACCCTCCCAGGGACAGCTCTGCTTCCCCGCTCTGATCGGTGTCAGTTCCAGAAAATAAACATCTGTGCAGGGAAAACATGGTCAGGGTTTTGTTGAAAAGAAAGGGTGTAGCTCTAGGGCCTAAAGGACATGCCAGACTAAGTCCTTGGAGAGGTCAAGTCCAGAAGAGCTGTGTCCTTGCCAAGTGGAAGACTGGGGCTGCATACTGCCCCAGGTTACAGCATGAAGTCCCAGCTTTACACCATCGTTCAGTTCCTGAAAGGAGGTATGTGTCTGTCCACATTAAAGCCAAACACCAGAAACCTCAATGACGTAAAGCCAGGCCCCAGGGAGAATGAGGACCTGCTGGCCCCCGGGGCTCTGCATGAGAGGAGAGAGATGTCCTCGGGGCGGACATGGCCGCAGCAAGGGAGTCAGTGATGCTGTTGCGGACAGAGCCCAGGCCTGAGCTTTAGGAGGCAGGGTCAGTCCCAGCCACTGTGTCAACTCCCCGTGTCACTGGGGGGTGGGGGGGGTGCCCTCACTTCTCTGGGCCTATGAAATGAGAATCGCACCCCCTGCGTCTCTCCCCATCATGGATCGTTTGGGGAAACAAATGCAGATCTTGACCTGAGAGTACTTTGTAAGGTAGGGAACACTAAAGGACATGCCAGACTAAGTCCTTGGAGAGGTCAAGTCTGGAAGAGCTGTGTGCGCGAAGAGTTAGAGCAGTGCCGAATCCGCAGAGTTCATAGTGTGTGTGTGTGTAGGAGTTTGTGCATGTGTGTGCATGTGAGTACAAGCATGAGTTTGAGTAGTGTGTGTATGCATGTGTGTGCACATACATGACTTGTGTGCATGTGTGTATGAACATGAATTTGTGCCATGTGTATGTGTTCATGTGTATGAGTGTATGTGCATGCACATACATGAGTGTGTGTATGTGTGTATGAGCATGCATGAGTTTGTGTAGTGTGTGTGCACATGTGTATGAGTGTGTGTGTGCTTGTACATGCATATGTGTGAGTACGAGCATGCATTTGTGGAGTGTGTGTGCATATACATGCATGTGTGTGAGTACGAGCATGTGTTTGTGGAGTGTGTGTGTGCCCGTGTGTATGAGTGTGTGCATATACATGCATGTGTGTGAGTACGAACATGTGTTTGTGGAATGTGTGTGTGTGCACGTGTGTATGTGTGTGTGCATATACATGCATGTGTGTGAGTACGAGCATGCATTTGTGGAGAGTGTGTGCACGTGTGTATGAGGGTGTGTGTGTGCATATACATCCATGTGTGTGAGTACGAGCATGCGTTTGTGGAGTGTGTGTGTGTGCACGTATGTGTGTGTGCATATACATGCATGTGTGTGAGTACGAGCATGCATATGTGGAGAGTGTGTGTGCACGTGTGTGTGTGCATATACATGCATGTGTGTGAGTATGAGCATGTGTT
>NC_058416.1:27748617-27834386 GCF_002201575.2 Neomonachus schauinslandi | reverse complement strand
TACATGCATGTGTGTGAGTATGAGCATGTGTTTGTGGAGTGTGTGTGCACGTGTGTATGAGTGTGTGCATATACATGCATGTGTGTGAGTACGAGCATGTGTTTGTGGAATGTGTGTGTGTGTGCACGTGTGTATGTGTGTGTGTGCATATACATGCATGTGTGTGAGTACGAGCCTATGTTTGTGGAGTGTGTGTGTGTGTGTGTGCCTGGCAACTGCACTGGGAAGCAGATCCTAAGCACTGCCTGGGCCACAGGAGAGGCCAGGGTGCCCTGGCGTCAGGAAGGCGCCCCAGCAATGACAGGGCTGGGGCGCGTGGGCAGGGTCAGGTCGTAGTGGAGAACAACACATGTGGAAACACATGGAGCCTGAGGCAGCCCCAGGCCCAGAGGAGAGCTCCTGCTGAGAGCAGGGGCACGTGTGAGAGAGAAGCTGGAGAGTGGTTGCAGCCCAGGTGGAGCCCCGTCACCCCAAGGCAGAGCCGTGGGAGAGCGAGAACACAGCTGCCTTCAGTGCCGCTTCCCCTTTCCCCCAAGTAGCCCCAGCCTGTGCCGAGACCAGACCCGCCACCCTCAGGTGTTCTGGGGACATGCCCGAAGCAGCCACCTACAGGGTCAAAATGTCTTCCTAGAAATTTTTTGTTTTATTTTTTTAAGATTTTATTTGTTTATTAGAGAGAGAGAACAAGCAGGTGGAGGGGCAGAAGGAGAGGGAGAAGCAGACTCCCACTGAGCAGGGACCCCAAGATCATGACCTGAGCCGAAGGCAGATGCTTAACCGACTGCGCCACCCAGGCACCTGTATGTTTTTGTTGGGTGGCTCAGTCGGTTAAGCATCTGACTCTTGGTTTTGGTTCTGCCATGATCTCAGGGTCATGAGCTTGAGCCCCGCATCCTTCTCCACTCAGCTGGGAGTCTGCTTGAGATTCTCTTTTCCTCTCCCTCTGCCCCTCCCCTTCTGCTCCTCCCCCAACCCTCACATATGCACGCTCTCTCTCTCTTTCTCTAATTAATTAATTAATTAATTCTTAAAAATAAAATTTAAAAAAATAAACAAAAACAAAAACATAAAAGCAGTAAGCACCCAGTTCCGGTAGCAAGCCACTCAGACATGCAGCATCTCAGAAGCTTTCTGAGCGGTAGCATGACCAAGTCACGTTTTAAGGTAATTCATCCATCACCCGTGACAAGGTGGAGAGGAGCTGGGTTGCTGAAGTGAGGGAGACCAGCTAGGAGCTGACCTGGACAGGAGAGGACCTGGCCCAGAGGGAGAAAATAGATTCACGCAAAAGAGGCCCTTGACGTGAAATTTGACTGCTCCGTGATTGCTGCTTTGGGGATGTGGAGAGGCAGGACCACTACAGCATGGGGAAGGGTCATCCCACTTAAAGAATGTCAGCCGAGAAGGGTATGGTGACCCCCTCAGAATGTCCTTCCAAACCCAAGGATAGCCAAGATCCAAGGAGGAGATCCAAGCAGGTCCAGCGTCCTCTCCTCTCGCCACTCCAGGCCTTGGTTAGGTCCCCAGCTACAGGCACCAACCCTGGACCTGCGGGAGAACCCAGAGAGATAGAGGCCCCGAGGCGCTGACCACCAGCCATCTCTCACCCTGACAGTCTGCAGATGGCCCGGCTGAGACCATGCTGCCTCCCGATTCCCCTCCCGCCCAACCTGACCTCTGGCCCCAGTGAGTCAGGCTCCTCTCAGCCCACATCAGACTCCCTGGGCTGGAACTGCCAAGAAAAACTCTGAGCTCCCTAACAAGAAGCAGCTCTTGGCCAACCTCTTACGCGAGCCAGCTCCGAGAAAGGCACCTCTCACCTTAGCCTAGCTGCTGACTGGTCCCTTCCCTTGTTCCCTGGCCTATCTGTCGAGGGACCAGGGCCCTCCTGGCTTCATCCCCTCCCTGGCCTCCCTGAGCTACAATCCTTGGATCTGTTCTGCCCCCATTCCAGCATCTACTTGGCCCCGAGCAGCTGATTTCTCCCTTTCAACAGCTGTCCACTCAGCTCAGGGATCAGCAGAGCCCTGGCCCGGGGACCCAGCCTGACTCAGCAAGGTCCTTTCGGAGTCATGTCTCTGCCCCTGATCCTGCTGTCGCTGAGATCCACTAGCAAGATGGCAGAGTCTGGGGGCCTTGGTGGGTGAGCCAAATTGAAGGAAAACCAAGAGTTCTGCCCCAGAGAAAGGAAGATTAGGGTCACTCTCAGAAGCGCTCTCATGTAGGAAAGGGAGTACAGCATACTCTGCAGATAGGATGGACGGAATTAGAACCAGCACTGGGTAAAACTCCCAGGCACTGATGTCAGCTCCATATATCGAAGGGTTTCTAGTACACAGAAGACATTCACAATGAGAGCAGCCTACCTCATGGGATCGTGGGACACCAGCCAACTGTCAGAAGCACTAAAAAGTGGAGTCCTTCATTGCTTGAGAGAGGCGGAGAATATCCTTTTTGGTCCTGAAGTTGTAGAAATATATGGAAACGGTTTCCATAATTATATCAATTGCAAAATCTTGAGCACAATTAATTCAAATATTTTGGAAAACCTGCTAATCACATTTTCTTCTGTAGAGCTGCTGTGACCTCCGTAACTCAGCTGGACAGATGATGACATAAATGAGCCCATTCTAGATTCAGCCCTGGATGACACGTTCACTGGCGTACTTACACCCAGTAGGCCCCCGGGGGTCGGGGGTGGGGGGCCTTGACGCTGCATTAATTCACACCAACTCCAGAAACCCCTCCAGTCACAAGTCTCTGCTCTCCCTTGACACCAGGAATGTGCTAGAGAGGACACAGCCCCTCCCAATTGAGCATGGGCATGCTTTGGCTTTGCTACCAGGGACAGGTAGTCTTTCAGAGAAAAGAACCAGGACAAGCATTTCAAAGTTAGTACAATAGAGTCAGAGCCATGGTTTCTAAATGTTGGAAGAAGAATTGGGGTCCAAATATAGGGACTGAGAACCTTCCCAGTCCGGCGTCTCACCCCCTACCCTCATCATTTTATTGCCTGCTGACACCCTTCCCCATGTTCCAGCAGGTTCTACAACCGGGGTTTCCCGGCCCAAACCACGTATGTATTTTCTTAGGCATCTCCTTGGCCTAGAGTGTTCTCCTCCCTCTGGCTTGCTCAGCCAAGTCCTGACGTGAAAGCCTGGGCCCCAGCCTCTTCACTCCTGGGAGCTGGCCCCGCGTCCCCTCTGCCATGGCCTTCCCTCTGTCCTGAAAGTCCATTCTCTCCCCCTCTCCTGCCCTCCAACGCCCAAGCCCGAACGTGAGTGTGCTGTGCAGGGGGAGTCCAAGGGCACACAGTAGGTACTCAACAGAGAGACGGAGGACTTCGTGTCTGGGGACCCCCTTGTTGGAACACGCAAGACCTGGCTTTTTGGAGGGAGATGAGGCTGATCCAACAGCCCTTTCCATCCAGATTTCTGAGGGAGAAGAGGAGGTGTGGGCAGCCAAGCAGATAATTATGTGTTCTTGGAAGCTGGTTTAATGCACTGGCTCAGCTCTGAGCTGGGAATGGGCTCTGAGGCCTGCCGCCTTCAGAAGGGACGTGGCTCAGGCAAGGATTTTGCCGTCCAGTTTTAACAAGTGGCCAACGCCTTATGGAAACTTCTGAAAGGCATTCTGTTTCAGGACAGCCAGCTTGTACTTCATCTGGCTGCTCTAGCCATCTTTCCTTCAATGTGGGAGCGCGAGAAGAAAGGCAACTAGAAATCACGGAGCGCCCACTACGTGCCAAGAACCAAGTCAGCAATTTCACTGCCCCAAGAGTCCCCCTTTGCCCTTTGAAGAGGGAGACACAGAGGCCCACGGAGCCCCTGGCTGCAGAGAGAGAGGGAAGCTGGGCATCTCAGCTTCCTCAGCCTGTGCTCTTTCCAGACACAGCGACCTTCTCTCTACAAGGCCGTTCCTGCTGCACGTCTCAGTCCTACCCCAAAGCCAAAATTCCCCCAGTCGAACAGGATAAACATTCCCATGGCAAAGGAACGCTGTGTTCCCCAGAGGAGAGGCAATCACGTTGTTCCTGCCGAGGCTATGTGTGCTTATGAAATAGAACTGGGCTGAGGGCCGGAACCCAGGCTCCAGGGCAGTCACCCCTCCCCTGCAGCCCCCAGCCGTGCCCTACAAGGCAGTTGGTGGAACAGAAGAGTGGGGAGCCAGGTCTAATCTTGACTTTGCAGCAAGTCACTGCTTTCCCTGGGTCTCTGCTTCCCGTTGCCATTGCAAGGCGACAAGCTTGCTTTGGAAAGTGCCGAGAGTTAAACCCATGTGAGAAATAATTCTTGTTTTGCTTTCCTGGGCATTAATTTCTCCGTCTGTAATTGTAAAATGTTGTCTGCATACAAGAGAGACTCAGAGGTAGAGATGAAAGTGTCTTTTTGGTGATGTCTCTGGAGAGTATGTCTCTTGTACAATCATTCATTCTTTCCATAATTATTAAACACATATTGAGGGCTTATGATGTGTCAGGTTCTCTGCTGGGCAATGCAAATACAGAAATCAGCAAGATAAAACCCCTGTTCTTAAAGGACTCATCGTGTATAAACTCTTTTTGCATCAAAAAAAAAGAAAATGTATGTGTGAAGTCTCATGTCTAGAAAATAATCCTGAATATACCCATTTCCAACTCCTGTATACTTGAGCCCCATCACTAAAAAATATTTCCTTGACGATATTATATACATTGTTCTCATATTTTAACTTTTCTCAAGTCAATCTGCATCTTACCATTTTGATTGGCAGCATTTCTTCTTCATGGTACACCAAACAATGATCATCTTACAGATGATAACATCTTAGATTAATGAAATACATTTGGGGGGAAAATTTACTTTTCAACTGGACTTTTAGAGGAAATTCACAGCCACTGAATTTAACACAAGGTCTTTCCAGAACATTCCTGTTCATCCAGATGTATGGTGTCACGCAGATCGTGTGTCTAGATACCTGATTTCCCCTCACCTTTCATCAGGATGGCTTGGAAGCAATCTGGAAACAAGAGACCAGGATGCTGTATCACCTCTTGGCCACCAGAGGGAGAGAGCGCATTGGTTCTCAGGCTTGCTAGTTTTCCTTCTCCTAAACCTTTCTGGCATGCCCCCTCCAGGGCAGTCTGAAACTCCACCTGTGGGGTCAAAAGAGAGAAGTCCCTCTTCCAGCAATGGCAGTGAGAAAGAGGAGTTGGATCTGAATGATGTTTGCAAATTCACACTAAAAATCAGCTATGGTTTAAATGAGCAACTCCTTGGGATGAGGACAGGCGTTGGACACGGCAGTTCTGCCTCAAAAATGCAGGACTGGTGGGTGGCCCCATGCCCTTCTTAAACCAATCAAGACTCATGAAACCCACAGTGATTCATAAAGTTCTGCAAGGAGGTTTTCCCACTCTAGCAATTACCTGTAGCCTTCTCTTCTTCCTTCCTCCCTTCCTCCCTTCCCTTGCTTAACTACTTATTTATTGAACATCTGCTATGTGCCAGACCCTGTGCTAGGAGCTAAGGATAAAGTAGTAAACCGAACCGAGAAGGTTACTATCCTCATGCATCTTACATTCTGGTGGGGAGATAGACCCTATACAAATAAGTCAATCATTGCATGGTGCAAAAAAGGCTGTAAGGAAAGATACTGGGTGCCTTGAGAGTATGCGAGGAGAACATGGTCGGGAGCTGATCCAGGCAGACATCTCTAACGAGTGGTAATGGAGCCCATGCCTGAGGGAAGGCGGTCCCAGGTGAAGAGCAAGGGAGAGTCCTTCTGGGCAGAAGGACCAGCATTTGCAGAGGCCCTGAAGTAGAAAGTGCTCAGCACCTAGGCCCTGAAAGGAGGCAAGTGTGGAGCTCAGAGATGAGGCACAGGAGAAACCCAGGATGGGCTAACGCATAACAGGAACATGGTGGTGCAGACCCTTATGTGCATGCTTAAGACCTATTTTTCCATCGGCAGCCATTGAAAGGACTAAAGCAGGAACAGACATGAGTGGCATGGAGTAATGATAGGACAACACTGATGACCCTGGGGAGTATGGCGTGGAGGAGAAATCTGAGAAGTGAGGTGTCCAATTGGGAGTTATTGGAGCAGAGGTAGGATGTGATGGCAGCCAAATGATGGCATCCAGGTGTATTTTTTTTTTTATTTTTTTTGAAGATTTTATTTATTTATTTGACAGAGAAAGACACAGCGAGAGAGGGAACACAAGCAGGGGGAGTGGGAGAGGGAGAAGCAGACTCCCTGCCGAGCAGGGAGCCCGATGCAGGACTCGATCCAGGGACTCCAGGATCATGACCTGAGCTGAAGGCAGTCGCTTAACCAACTGAGCCACCCAGGCGCCCACATCCAGGTGTATTTTAGAGGTAGAATCACTGGATTGGGGGAGGGAGGAAGAGGTATTATAAGGAGTAGCTTGGAATGGAGAGAAGACTTGTCCTGGGACAGGCACTTTTCAGGGAGGACAGGATCTGAGAAGGAAACATTAGGAGCTGTTTCCGTGCATTAACTTTATGCTATTTCTGGAACATCCACATGCAAGTGTAAAGTAGACAATTAAATCTGTGAATACAGTGCTCAAAACTGGGTTGGAAATATTCGATTTGGGAGTCATAGGTATACAGATGGAAGGTAAAGCCATGGTGAGAGCTGATGTCAGCTGGGTAGGAGTATCAGTGAAGAGAAAATGGTCCAGAACAGAGCTCAACAGAATGCTCATATTTCCAGGAGGAGCCAGCCAAGGACAGTGTGAAGGAACAGCTAAAGAGAGGATCGATGTAAATGCCAAAAAGAGGAAAGTGCGGGCGCCTGGGTGGCTCAGTTGGTTAAGCGACTGCCTTCGGCTCAGGTCATGATCCTGGAGTCCCGGGATCGAGTCCCGCATCGGGCTCCCTGCTCGGCGGGGAGTCTGCTTCTCCCTCTGACCCTCCCCCCTCTTATGTGCTCTCTCTCATTCTCTCTCTCTCAAATAAATAAATAAAATCTTTAAAAAAAAAAAAAAAAAGAGGAAAGTGTGTCAAGGAGGGATGGTCAGCTGTGTGGATGCCCTGAGCAGTCTAATGAGATGAAGACCAAACCATGTTTTGGATTTGCCAACATGGAGGACTTAACAGCAAGGGCAGCTGCAGCAGAAACCAGTCTGGGCTGGCCAAAGACAGAAAGGGAAGTGCCAAGAGTCCACCCAAGAGGATGGCAAGCATAAACCTAACGTGATGGCGGCCTACCCAGTTAGGCAGTTTTTCTCACACACTGTTCAGTTGCTTGATGAAAGCCTGGACGAGACGGAGGGTTGGGTTTAGCCCGGCCAGGATTTCACCACACAGGCGTAAGAGAGCAGAGCAAGGGTGTTGAGAGAAGTGAAATGATGGGCTGAGAAGTCTGAGTTGGTTGAGGAGGCAAGGGAGGATACGGAGTGGGTGAAGCTGAGGGACTGGAGGTCTCCTGCAAGTGAAAGCGCTGGGCCGGTGGGCGCACTTGAGCAGGCGAGCTGGAAATCCAGAGGAGAGAACCAGGCCTTTGAGACTTCATAGTTTGTGTGGTATCAAGTCCATGTGGTGACCATGGGAATCAGAGGCCGAAAAGAAGAGGTGGAGAAGGTCCCTGGAAGCGAGGAAGACAAGGGTCTGTGAAGTCAGAGAGTGAAGTGATGAGTTAACATCAGTGAGGTCAGTGTCAATGTCCAGACCATTGAAGTTGCTGAAAGTTATTGGAGTGGAGATGAAGATGACTCATAGGAGCCCCTAAAGTCTTCACTGAACAAGTGAATGACCAGGAAGTCGGTAACACAGCAGTGAGCAGCGAGGGAATAGTATAAGCCTCAAAGAAGAGGGCTTTCTGCACCAGCAAGGTGAGCAGGGGTCTGGAAGCAATGGTGAAGAACAGGAATTCCTGTCACGGGAGTAGGAAATAGCCCCGGGAAGGGGCACTAATGCAAGCACAGGAAGGGGACTTCCTCCACTTTGGAAGAGAACCCTGCAGTCCCTTAGCAGCGTCTGCAGAGGTAAGTGTGAGGAAGGCTAGCACCCATGCTAAGGATCTGCAAACACCGTCCTAAGATATGCTGTCTTGCAACTCGGGGGAGGCCGCGTGGAACAGTAGGGAAAACTCCAGGTCATACTGAGAGGGGACCATGCAGGTCCAAACCGCCTGTCAAAGAAACGGTAAAGTAAATGAAGACATCCCTGAGCCGGAGGAGGCTGAAAAAGAGAACAGCTACGGTGGCCGAATAGGAAGAAGTAGGCTCTCCCAGGCGGCAGCCATAGTGAACCAGGAAACTGAGGACCGCGGCCAGAGGTTGCTCCACAAGCTAGTCATGGCATAACCCCAGTCCGGGTAGTGAAGGGAAAGGGAGCCCCACACGGAGGGACCTCAGCCTGGCACGCATAGCTTCTAGTAGATTATACCAGAGCTGCTTCTTCAGTACTGTTCCTGGGGAAGGAAGAGGGGGAAAGTGCTGGAAAGGGCACTGAGGGCAGAGGGAAGAGAGGGGGAGGACTGGAGGTAGCCCATAATCAATACAAGCTCCAGAGCAAGTAAGAAAATGAGTTTCTCTTAGATTCCCACTCCGTTAGAAGACTCAGGCCTATGTGTGGTTATCAAAGAGAAAGTATATTTGCAACGACTACAGTAAGATAGCACAATGGATAATAAAAAAGGTAGAGAAAATCTATTTCCGTGACCAGAAGAAAAAAAGAGTGGGTGGTCAGGGAACTCTTCACAGCACATGTGGAAGAATGGGGGGATTTTGAAATGCAAGGGCAGCACAGGTGGAGGAATGGCCCCAGGCCTCCCTGGCAGCAGCAGTTGGTCCTGTACCTCTGGAGGCCTCCATCCAGCCTCAGCCACATCCCTCCGGGCCCCATCCTGACTCACCATTGTCCCCCTTCCCTCTCCAGTCGCAGGACCTCTGAGCGAGCGGCCTCTGAGGAAAATGTCTGACCCTCACAGCAGCCCTCTCCTGGCCGAGCCTCTTTCCAGCAGATGCAAACTCTATGAGTCAGAGTTTACCAACCCGAGCTGGCCCTCCAGCCCCCAGGATACACACCTGGCCCTGCCCCTCCTGGAGATGCCTGAAGAGAAGGTGAGGAGTGTCCCTCCCAGCACGTCTCCCAGGTAGAGGGAGGAAGGGGGATGAAAGACGCTGCTTTCCCAGCTTCCCAGGACACGCGTTGCAGAGCGGCCTGAAGGGGCCACTGCCCGGGGACGTTCTGCCCCCCGTCAGCACAGGGTCACACCCCTGGTCGGTCCTATTTGGCCTACGATGGAAAATGTGGTTCTGTGTGCAACACGATTTTAAAGACAAGTAGGGAATGCACACACTCACACACCAGTCTTCCAGCCAATCCCCCGAATCCTTCCCCCTTAGACCTGCTCCCTTGACTTACCTTATCGTCGTCTCCCAAAGTAAGGCCTGTGTTCAAAGTTTAGCTTTTAACGCTCCCTGAACTGATACAGTGGAGAGGGACCCAGGACCACTAAAGTTGCTTTTTTTTTTTTAATGAGATATAATTTATAGACCATAAAATTCACCCCTTTAAAATGTACATTTCACTGGTTCTTAGCATAATTACAAAGTTCGCCCACATCACCACCAGTGAATTCCAGAATATTTTCATCACCTCAAAAAGAAACGCAAAATACTCATTAGCAGTCCCTCCGCATTCCCCCTCCCCCACACCTGTCACCCGCCCATCTACCTTCTGTCCCTGTGGATTTGCCTATTCTGTACATTTCATGTCAGTGGAATCATCTAATATATGGGCTTCTGCGAAATGCTTCTGTCATTTAGCATAATGTTTTCAGGTGCATCCTTGTCGTAGCATTAATCAGTACATCATTACTTTTTATGGCCAAACAACATTTCATGGTATGAGTATACCATAGTTTATTTACCCATTCATCAGTTGATGGACATTTGGGTGTTTCCACTTTTTGCCAGTTACAAAAAATGCTACTATGAGCATTTGTGTAGAAGGTATTGTACAGATACATGTTTTTCTTTTTCTTGGGTATATATCCAGAAGTGGAATTCCTGGGTCATGTGGAAACTGTATGTTTAACATTTTCAGGCACTGCCAAACTGTTTTCCAAAGTGGCCGCGTCACTGTGCGTTCTCACGAGCGATGTACACGTCGTGCCCCTCCGCCTCCTTGTCAAAACTTGTTACTGTCTTTTTATTAATAGCGTGGGTGGATGTGAACTGACATCTCACTGTGATTTTGATTAGTATTTCCCTAATGTCAAATTGATGCTGAGCATCTTTGCCTGCGCTTGCTGGCCAGTTGTATATCTTCTTCGGAAAAATGTCTTTTGAAGTCCTTTGCCCATTTTTTCAATTGGGTTATTTGTCTTTTTATTGTGGAGTTGTAACAGTTGTTTCTATATTCTGGATATTAGACCCTTGCCAATTATATGATTCACAAATAATTTCTCCCACTCTGTAAGTCTTTTCACAGTCTTGATAGTGTCCTCAGAAGTACAGTTTGTGATTCTAAGTCTGATTTATCTGTTATTGACTTCTATTGCTTACGCATTTAGTGTCACATCTAAGAAACCATTTTCTTATCCAAGGTCACAAAGATTTAGTCTTATGTTTTATCTAACAGTTTTCTATTTTAGCACTCACGTGTAAGTCTTTCATCCATTTTGAGTTAACTTTTGTATATGGGTTTTGTACAGGTTTTTTTATACTAAAAACTACAAAACATCAAAAGGAATTAAAGACTTAAATAAATGGAAATATATCCTATGTCCTTGGATTGGACATAAGATTCCATATAACAGAATGTGCCATCCGCAAATGGAGATGGTTTAAGTAGGGGTCTAACTTCAGTCTTTTACAAGTAGACATCCAGTTGTCCCAGCACCATATTGAAAAAGCTGTTCATTCTCCATTGAACTGTTTTGACGCTGCCATCAAAAATCATTTGGCCATAGTGCATGGGTTTATTTCTGGGCTCTCAACTTTAACTGATTTGTATGTCCACCATGCCATCTTGATTACTGTAGCTTTGTAGTAAGTTTTTGAAATCAAGAGTGAGTCTCCCAACTTTGTTTTTCCTTTTCAAGACTGTTTTATCTGTTCTGAGACCCTTGCATTTCTGTATTAATTTTAGGATCTGACTTTCAATTTCTGCAGGAAAAAAAGAGCAACTGGGATTTTGATAGGGATTGTATTAAATCTATAGACCAACTTGAGGAGTATTGATATTTTAACAAGTCTTCCAATCCAAGGACATAGGATATATTTCCATTTATTTAAGTCTTTAATTCCTTTTGATGTTTTGTAGTTTTTAGTATAAAAAAACTTGTACAAAACCTTTAGTTTAGTATACGTCTTTTTTGTTAAATTTATTCCAAAATATTTTATTTTTTTCATGCTATCACAGAATTGTTTTCTTCATTATATTTTTGGATTGTTCATTGCCCATGTATAAAAATAAAATTGATTTTTGTAGATTGATCTTCTATCCAGCAAACTTGCTGAACTTGTCCATTAACTTTAATAGTTTTTTGGAATTTTTTAAATAGATTTTTTAAGAAGATTCCATATAACAGAATGTGCCATCTGCAAATGGAGATAGTTTAAATTACTTTTTTCCAAGCTGGGTCCCTTTTGTTTGTTTTTTTCTTACCTAATTGCTCTGGCTAGAACTTGCAGTACAATGTTGAATAGAAGTGACAAGAGAACCAACATCCTTGTCTCATTCCTGATCTTAAAGGGAAAGCATCCCATCTTTACATATAATACATATAATATTAGCTGTGGGTTTTTAGTAGATACCCTTTATTAAGTTGAGGAATTTCCTTTCTATTCCTAGTTTGCTAAGTGTTTTTATCAGGAAAGGTTGTTGAGTTTTTCAAGTGGTTTTTCTGTGTCTATTGAGATAATCATGTGGGTTTTTTCTTTCACTCTGTTAATAATTATTGATTGATTTTTATATGTTGAAACAGTTTTGAATTCTGAGAATAAATCCCACTTGGCCATAATTATTTTTATATGTTACTGAATCTGGCTTGGTAGTATTTTGTCAAGGATTTTTGCATCTATATTTACAAAGCAGATTGATCTGTAATTTTCTTTCTTGTGATGTCTTTGTCTGGCTTTGGTGTTAGGGTAATACTAGCCTCATAGAATGTGCTAGGAAGTGTTGCCTTTTCTAGTTTTTGAGAAATACTGTTACTAATTCTTTAAGTATTTGGCAGATTGTACAAGTGAAGCCATCTGAACTTGGGTTTTTCTTTTTTTTTTATAAAGATTTATTTTATTTTTTTATTTTTTATTCATTTGACAGAGAGAGACACAGCGAGAGAGGGAACACAAGCAGCGGGAGTGCAAGAAGGAGAAGCAGGCCCCCTGCAGAGCAGGGAGCCCATGCAGGGCTCAATCCCAGGACCCTGGGATCTTGACCTGAGCCAAAGGCAGACGCTTAACGACTGAGCCACCCAGACGCCCCTGAACTTGGGTTTTTCTTTGTGGGAAGTGTTTTGTTTGTGTTTTTGTTTTTGTTCTACTAATTTAATCATTTACTTTGTTATGAGTTCGTTCAGATTTTCTGTTTCTTCTTGAGTCATTTTGATAGCTTGTGCCTATCTAAAAATGTATTCAGTTCATCTAGGTTGTCTGATTTGTTAGCATACAATTATCCATTTCTTTAGAATCCATTTCCTCATAACCCTTTTTATTTCTTGAAGGTTGGTAGTAATGTCTCCTCTCTCATTTCTGATTCTGGTAATTTCAATCTTCTCTTTTTAACTTGGTCAGTCTAGCTAAAGGTTAGTCAGTTTTGATCTTTGCAGAGAACTATCTTTTAGTTTCATGGATTTTCTATATTTTTTCTTCTCTATTTCATTTATTTTCATGATAGTGTTTATTATTTCCTTCCTTCTACTTGCTTTGTATTTAGTTCACTGTTATTTTTCTAGTTTCCTAAAGTGAAAGGTTAGGTTGTTGATACAGGATATTTCTTTTTTTCACATAGGTCTTTACACCTACAATTTCCCTCGAACACTGATTTAGCTGCATCCCATAAGTTTTGATAAGTTGTGTTTTATTTTCATTCATCTCAAAGTATTTTTCTAATTTCTCTTCTGATTTCCTCTTTGATCCATTGATTATTTAGGAGCCTGTTGTTTAATTGCCACATTATTTCCCAAATTTCCTTTTGCTTTTGATTTCTAAATTCACACCGTCATGGTCAGAGAACATACTTTGGGGGCACCTGGCTGGCTCAGTTGGTAGAGTGTACAACTCTTGATCTTGGGGTTGTGGGTTTAAGCCCCACGTTGGGTGTAGAGATTACTTAAAAGTAAAATCTTTTTAAAAAGAGAGAACAGGGGTGCCTGGGTGGCTCAGTCATTTAAGCATCTGCCTTCGGCTCAGGTCATGATCCCAGGGTTGTGGGATGGAGACCAAGTCAGGCTCCCTGCTCAGCGGGCAACCTGCTTCTCCCTCTTCCTCTGCTGGTCCCCCTGCTTGTGCTCTCTCACTCTCTTTCAAATAAATGAAATCTTAAAAAAAAGAGAGAGAAAGAACATCCTTTGTATGATTTTAATGCCTTTAAATTTACTGATACTTTTTTATTAGTAAAAATGTTTTACTTAGGGCAAAAAAAAAAAAAATGTTTTACTTCTCTTATGGCCTAACATGGTCTATACTAAGAATGTTCCATGTGCAATAGAAAAGAACGTATATTGCCTTTATGAAAGAACTTGTGGAGGTCCTTACTCTACCACTTTCACTGATACCCTCAAGACACTGAAGTTTTGATGTACGGAGGAGGTTAGAGAAATCTATAGACCATCAGTGTACAATCGAAATATAATGTGAGCCACACATATATGTTTAAATGTTTATTAACCATATTTTTAACAGTAAAAGGAAGGTAACATTAATTTTAATACTAAATTTATTTAACCTAATATATATGAATATATATAATATTGTTATTTCATTATTTAACCAGTGTAAAGTATCACTGAGATATTTTACACATTCTTTTCTCATAGTAAGTCTTCAAAATCCACTTGGAGCCTATCTCAATTCAAATTAACCACATTTTAAGTGCTCAATAGCCAAGTGTCCTATTGGCTATGATAGTGAACAGTGTAGTTTTAGAACAAGCAGTGCTGACCAAGAGGTCCACCGATAGGCTTGAGGGGGTGTGAACTTGGATGGGGAAAATAATTTACCTTTATTTCACTAGCTTCCAATGAACTGTAGCACTTATTTGAATTATAAACATAAGTGATGAACAACAGCCCTATCCGTACGAGGATTGTTGCCCTTGTCACAGGTTGGGTTCCCCTAGAAGGGTGACTTTGAGATGGAGATTTGCATGTAAGAAGTTTACTGGGGTGTGCCTTTGGGGTCAATACTTGGAGAGGAGGAAATGCAGCAGGATTAGGCAGAAGAAGAAATTGGGCAATAAGGGCCCCAGGCGACCCTATAGTGAGCTCTGGATCTCAAGTGGCCCTATAAAGTTGTCCTGAGTTGGCGTGAGGAGGCCCCACATACTCACACATTGTTACTTTGAAATTATAATAGGTATTAGATTGGCCGCACCTGTATGTCTATCACAGACTTTTTTATTTTTAAATATAACTGGTTTTCTTTGCAATCCTGTTTATTTTATTCACTTCCAAACATCACTTCTGGAAAGAAGTCCATGGCCTTGTAAACTGACAGAAGGGATCCACAGCACAAAAGTTTATGAAACCCTGCTGTGAAGAATGTGTAGTCGTCCTGGAAGACTGGCTTGCGTGTGGCACCCTGGACAGCAATAGAGAGTGGACCGGGGTCTTATGATCGTTTATCTTTATCAGAACAGCTGACAAGCTTTCCTATCCCCAAGTGCCCCTGCTCTCAAAAAGACGTATTATATGATAGTTTGTCATGGTTTCTCTTAAAAGGATCTCCGCTCATCCAATGAAGACAGCCATATTGTGAAAATGGAAAAACCCAGCGAAAGGACTAAAAGGAGAGAAAGTGGGGCAGCCCATCGGGGCTCTGCAGGCTTGGGGGACATCAGCCTCTTCCAAGCAGTGGGCTACCTCACAGGGGAGATGAAGGAGTGCAGGGGCTGGCTGAAAGGTAAGCAAATGCCCAGGGAAGAAGCAGTGCCCCCTCTGGCCTGGGTGGAGGAAGCTGCTCCCTCATTCACCTATTGAGAGGACCCCCAGGTGGAGTGCTCCCGCCCTGAGTTGGCCGTGGGTGGGTCTAAGGTAGCCCACTAACTTGGGATTCCCACAGGTTCAGAATGAAATGCACTTCACTGATTTTAGTTCTTTGCAAATTCTTCACCCCTACATGGAATAGAGGACAACCACTTTAGCAACAAAAGAGCCATTCCCCAGTGATCTTTCCTTCCCTTGTTCCACAGCCATTTACTATGTGCCAAGAAAATACCGACATCCACCTCCCCCATATTCCAACATTCTTTCTGTCCTTTCAATGGCTTTCTTCTCCTAGTTTCCCTCAACTAAATACTGCAACAAACACCCCTATCCTCCTCACCCACACCTGTAGAGGCTGTCCTAGAAACCGAACCAGAGAGCAAGGCAGAATATATGTCCCCTCTTCTAGGCCTGGCTTCCCCCAGGTCCTAACTCAATACAATTGCACTGCTGGGCTGAAACCATTTCTTTTTCAGCTCCTTTTCTCCAGACTCCTTTCTTTACTGCTCAGATACCAGCTCTCAACTGAGCCATACGGCACAACACAAAAAGAGAGTTTCCTTCCCTCCTCACCCCTTCCCTTGGACCAATAAATTCCCCTTGGAATGCTCCCGAGGCTTCCTTGCCAACCAAGCTGATGGCTGGAACGGCGTTAAATTGGTCTCAGCATGGTGCCTCAGTCTATATGGCAAAAGCTAACACCCACTGTGGACTGATTGCCTAGCCACTCAGAGACTTGGGCTGGGTACCAGGCTGAATGAGAGGAAATGTCCTGGCCCCTGCATCCCTGTTTGCCTTGGTTGCCGCGCCAGCCAGTGGTCCATCAGGGAGGCCCAAGCCGACCCCTGCTCACGTCTCTGTCTCTTTCAGATAAGCCCCTGGCCTTCCAGTTCTCAGACTGGGTCCTGAGGGGGGCTGCTCAGGTGATGTTTGTCAACAACCCTGTCAGCGGACTCATCATCTTCATAGGACTCCTGATCCAGAATCCCTGGTGGACGATTACCGGGGGTCTAGGGACAGTGGTCTCAACCTTAACTGCCCTCGCCTTGAACCAGGACAGGTAGGTCCCTGTCTGGTTGGTTGTGGGGTCTTGAGATGGACAGGTAGAGAAGTGTTTACAAGACTGATCAGCCAAAATTATCCTACCGGCCAGCCCAAAGTCTCCTGAGGATCGACTTTGAACCAGTCACTGGAGGTCTCTATAGAATTAAACAGAATTAAATTACTCCTGTGCTCACAGCAGGTGACAGCACTAGGCTCCTTTTGACTGTAGATCCTTCTGGAAACACTCCCTGGGAGGCAGGTGCAAAGGAACACTTAAGTGGCTCTTCCCTCATGGAGCCTACAGTCTATTTGAGGCAAGAAATGTCTCAGAATAATAAGAAACAGTATATACTGGAGAGCTCTAAAAAGACAGACGTCTCTGGGGTGCCTGGGTGGCTCAGTCGTTAGCATCTGCCTTTGGCTCAGGTCATGATCCCAGGGTCCTGGAATCGAGCCCCGCATTGGGCTCCCTGCTCGGCGAGAAGCCTGCTTCTCCCTCTCCCACTCCCACTGCTTGTGTTCCCTCTCTTGCTGTGTGTCTTTCTCTCTGTCAAATAAATAAAATCTTTTAAAAAAAAAAGAAAAGACAGACATCTCTAAGTGTTGGGGGGGATGAGAGAGGGCAGCCTTTGAGATGGAAACATGGGACCTGGGAGAGAGAAGGGAGGGAGAAGAGGAAGGGCAGAGTGGAGGCAGGAGGCATTACCCCCCCCTCACCCCCGCACTGGTGGCCACAAAGTCCAGGAACAATAATAAGTAGCATTTTATGTAACTGGACCATTTCCTCAGACTTTGCGCCACTCTGTCCCAGTGTTCTAGAATCGTCTGGGCTGACTGTTAAGGAATGTGTCTTCTTCAGCCCAACCACTTCTGTTCCCTCAGATAGTCCCATTCAATGGGTCTGGGAGGGAGTGTTTTTTTTTTTAAAAAGATCCTTCTGGGTGCTTCTGATGATCAGAGAAGTTTGGGAATGTGCATATTTTTAGTGTTTTTCAATTTGGGGGTCACCCATCCATTTGTGGATCATGAATTAATTGTCAACAGCATTTTTAAAAATTAAAATAATAGAATAAAACAGATTAGAGTCATTCATATGTAGTAAATATTTTGCGAAATTTTTGTTTCATTAATGTTGGGATGTGTTGTATATGTGGGGGAGATGCACAGGGGGACAGAGAGAGAGAACTGGGTCATGCTGCCAAGTATATTCCCTCCTTACCGTGGGTTACTGCCAAAAGATTGAAAAGCACTATCATGCACTATCATGATTCTCACGGCCATTTCACAAGGCAGAAAGTGAAGGTAAGAGGGTCCACACTTCACAAGTAAGAGAAAGGAGACAGGGAGGTACCACAATGAGTGGATGGCCGGGCTCGGGGTGTGACACATGGCCCACATCTTCTAGGCTGAGGTGAGTGCTCTCCTTGTCACATAGACCGTGTGGACAGCAAGGCCAGAGGCTCCCTGGTGAACCCAGAGGATGGGGAGTAATCAGAATTGACTGTTGTAACCAACACCACATTGCCTCCGGGTGCACCTGACATTCCAGATGCCACCAAGGCAAATTTGTGAGTCGACTTGTCTCCCCTGAGAAGCCATTCATGCACCTCTCAGGTGGCCCTGGGGGGCCCCAGGAGGCCATTCCAAATTGGATGAATGAGAAGCTGAATTCTTTGGAGTGCAGGTCTGTGTGTGACATAAAAAGTAGGCTCCAGCCAGGATTTTGTGTCTCTCTTTCAACCAGTAGGTTCCCTATCCCTCCTTACCATCTCAGGGGCCAGCTGGCTTAGAATTGGGCCCCTGACGGGGTTACCTCTGGTCTCACTGCTTCATCACTGTTTGGTAAAACTCACCCGAACTCTGTCCAGCCCACTGCCTCTTTAGCTATGTGACCTTGGGCCAGTGCTTCCCCTCCTGGCCCCATTGTCCTCGTCTGTGAGAGCTACAACTTACTAGCTCACCTTCGAGGAGCCAGAGTCCCTTCCTGCGCTGACAGTCTGATTCTCCGACTTTCTTCCCAACCATAATCTACTGGTAAACTTGCCAGGCCATTCACAGAGCTGCTTCATGGACCTCAGTATTACAGGGGAGACACCAACCACGCCTGCCTAATCCTCCCAAACATCTTTGCTAAGACAAGTATATGCCAGTTTGGCTTCCAAAGCCTTCTCTGATGGGCCCCACCATATTCCCACTCAGTATCCCACTATTCCCAGTTAAGCACTTTTGCTTCTGCCTATCTACTATCCTTTCAAATCCCCCTCCTACAGGGAGCCACCCCTGATTACCTCAGTGCTCTCTGAACGAACCCTCCTTTCTCACTGGACAACCCCAGAACATACCCCAATAACTCTATGGGATGGTTCTCTAATTGCTTTCTGAGGCTTCTCTCCCTGGCAATGTTGTAAGCATGTTCAGGACAGGAAGTCATTTTGAATGCTCCATATTCTAATCATAACCACCACTGTCCCTCTCCACCATCCCTACTCCCCTACCCCCATTCCCCTGACCACCCCTACTTCCTGTCCACCAGTCCTACTCCCCGCCTCCTCCTCCATCAACCCCGTGTCTCGCCTTATCCCTGCTACCCTACCCCCACTAGCCCAGAGACTGTACTTCACAGAGAGGAACTCTAGGTCATCAACTCTAATGCTGCAGTGTCCCAGTGGAACGTGGTCCTAATGAAGACCTTTTTGGCATTAGGGTTAAACCTACCTTTGTATTTCTGATGGTCAGAGTGGGACATAAGGTAATGAGTTTCATTTTGACAACCAAACCCAAAAGCCACCAAAGGTTTGGTAGAGAAGTGTCCTGGGAGGAGATGTCACCAGGGAGGGGCAACTATGGAGGCAGCCCTTAGATATGGCCCTAATCTTGTCTCCCCTGGGCTCCCTTGTTTGATTCCTACTATTCCCCCTACACCCTGCCCCTGGGGCTACTGGCCAGGCCCCCACGAGGGGCCAGCCGTCTTTGCCCAGTTTGCCTGAAGCAACTGGTATTAAAACCAAAAAAATCCTAAATTCTAACACTGAACAGAAATGGGAAAGTGTAGACAAAATGCAATCACACCTAAAAGTTAAGTATTTTCCCAAACATGGGTTTCTGCTTCCAGACAGATATCCTAGTCCTGAGCATTGTGAACCCCAGTGGTCTTCCCTCCCAGCCCCCCGACCTGTCCCCAGCTGCCCCATATGTTCATGGCCTCGGGAGCAGCCCACCCACTGTCCTGTGTCCCATACAAGTGTCCCCCCACAAGGGCCATGTGCTCAGGTTTTCTTGTTGGCAACTGTCTAGAAACTCCCCCTCCCGCCCTCCAGCTGCCCCACTCCCCGCCCCACTAGCTGAGCGGCTCTCCCGGCCCCTCCAGAGCTGAGGCTCCCCTCCTTCCGGACCTAAGCCATGGCCTCTGCCAGGCAGGAGCCCTTCTCTAGCCAGAGCTCCCTGCCTCCCTCTCTTGGCACTTGTGCTTCTAGATGCCCCTGCTGGGCACAAACGGTCAGTCGATGAAGAGCTCTAGCACTCCCACACAGACATTCAACAGCTTGGCAAGGCCTGGAACCCTCTGTGCACCAGACGGATGCTGTTGTCTGTTGTTACACTGATGTCAGACGGATGAGCTCCAGCCTGAGCAACCCTGGGCAACTTCCAGTCAAGGACAGGGACAGAGCACAGCACACAAAGCTCAAGCTCAGGCGGGGGTCTTGCAGGGATTGGCCCAGTCCCTCCCTTACCCTGCTCCCTGTCCCCCCAGCCAGCAGAGTTATGGCCAGGGTCAAGGGCAGTGTTGTTAGCATCCGGGAGAGAAGCTGAGGTGCACATAGACTTCCCTGATGAAATGAAGAGAGGATAGACTCGGGCTTGGATTCTCCCCACCTCTGGGCCTCTCCCTGCCCTGCCGAGGGGAGAGGCACGTACACATCTCCAGCGGGCTCAGCTCGTCCACTCTGGGACACACTGTCGTCCTCTGAGAGAAGACAGATGACAATTACAGCTTCACACCATGCAGTCAGAACGCACTCTCTCCTCCTCTTTCCCTTCCTCCCTTCCTCCCTGTCTCCTACACACACACACCCCCCTTCCCCAGTGTCATACTCAGGTTTCTGTTAGATCTCCCACTATACTTAGCAGTCAGAGACACCCACCCCTGAGAACCTGAGGGGAGAGCTCAGACACAGTGAGAAGCCTTAATTCTAGAACAGCAGGGTAATCAGGGCTGGGTGGGGGTGGTAATCTGGGAAGGTGCTGGCAGCTCTGTGACTACCCAACATTCAGGGGTAAGCTGACTTGTTTCTGGTAGTACCAAGGGGGGCCCTACAAGCACCACCAAATTCAGATGCAAAGTAGCTGTCCCTTCTCCCCCCACCCCCAGGTCTGCCATCGCCTCCGGCCTCCATGGATACAACGGGATGCTGGTGGGACTGCTCATGGCCGTGTTCTCGGAGAAGAGGGACTATTACTGGTGGCTTCTGTTTCCTGTGACCTTCACAGCCATGACCTGGTGAGACACCTCACTCCTTCTGCTCACAGACCCATGGGGCCCCGGGGTGCTTGCGTCTTACACTGACAGGGACATGGACCCCCTGGAGCCCAGTGCTTCATCATCAGGCTGGCTTGTCCCACAAGACACAGTGAAGATCCGTGAATCTGATTGCGACACAGCAGATCATTTTTTTATTTTGAAATAACAAGGACCCTTTAGAGCAGCAATGAGCACAGGTTTTTTATGGTGCTAATAATCTTCTTTGACTGATAGTTTTAATAATAATGGCTAACATTTACTGAGGATTTCCTACAAGCCAAGGAACAGTGCAAAGCCGGGTAGGGTTACTATTGTCCCCAGTTTACAGAAGGGAAGACCAAGTCATGAAGAGGTTAAGTAACTGGCCCCAGGTCACACTTTTACAAAGTTTTTGATGATGAACCCAGAGTCTCCAGGCTTCCTGGGAATCATCTAAACTGTGGCCTGAGAATAGACAGAAAAGCTAAAAACTCACTGGGGACAGAATTAGAGCTCTCTTGGAGCAGGATATCTACAGTGAAAGCACAGAATCTTTGAACAAGAAGCATAAGTTAAGATCTTGCTGTGCAATCACCTCATTTTGCAAAGGAATAAGTCAGGAGGAAGGGTCTTGGAAACAAATATTCATGCTAGGCCTTAGCTCACCTGTGTCTGAGGCAGGTCTGTGGTGCCTGAGGCCACCAGCACCTGAGGGCAGGAGCTTGAGGTGATCCACGGTTGTCCATTCTGTGCCCCGCAGCTCCAAGAGAGGCTGACAAATTTTTAACATCTCTAAGAAGTACATGTCTTTCTTCGGTGTCTGGAGTTACTAAAACCAGTTAGTTTAATTTAGTTTAAGGACTGTTTTATTACTTTTTAGTAGTACTTGTAAATAAATTACTACATTAAGCATTCTGGGCAATTTATGTTTCTTCTTAGGGTTTCTGTCTTTCTGAAACCACTGGGACAAAAAGCTATAGCAGTCATTTCTGTGGAGTTTTCTCAATGTCCCCGCCTGTCTCCATGTCAGGAGTAGCAGACCTTGTCTTCATTTGCACACATTTGCTTATAACAACACAGATGAAGCCCCTCAGCAAGCTCCGCAGCCATTCTGCACTGGGTGGCACTTTGTCTACAGTGCCCACTCCCCACTTTAACAGATAAAAAATCATGGAGCACCCAACTCTGTGCTGCTATTCCAGTGTGTTCACTAATCTATTCATGTAGAACCCAAAATCCAACCCATAAGGTAGGTATTAGTAGTGCCATTTTCCAGATCTATCCAACAAATATTTGCTGAGTGCCTGCTATGTGTGGGGACTATTCTAGATCCTGGGGATACTTGTGAACAAGAGACGGTCTCCATCCTCTTGGAGCCTATGTTCTTCTTGACAAAGATAGAAACAGTGTCCCCAACTAGTTAATTAAAAAGATCTTGTCAAGATTTGATTAGTGCTGTGAGGAAAGCAAAACAGGGGTGAGCGGGACAGAGAGTGATTCCAGACATGAGTGATCAGGGAAGGCCACTATGTAGAGGGAATGAGGGTGCTTTCCCCTAAATGATAAAAGGCAGCTGCCCTCTGAAGATCTGGTGTAGACCCCAAATGGAGGAGTGCCTGTGTTCAGGAAGCAAGACCATGGCGGGCGGTTATGCCCAGTGAACCAAGAAGGAGTGGGCAGAAGGAAGTGAGAGCTAGACCCCATTCACTTTGAGGATCCAGTAAGCTTTTTGATTTTTATTACAACTGTGATGGGAAGCAGTTAAAGGGTTTTAAGCAGAGATGTGATAGGATATAGTTTAAATTTAAACAAATCACTCTTGCCGTGTGGAGAATGGATTTTAACTGGAGCAAGAGTGGATGCTGAAAGCATCGTCAGGAACCCACGGAGAGATGAGAATGGTCTGGACAAGGGTGATATACAGGAAGGTGGTGAGAAACGGTTGGGCTTGGAGTGTATTTTAAGGAAGGTGTAGGCAACAAGACTCGCTGGGAAGCTATGGAGTACAGGGGGTAAGAAAGAAAAGAAGATTCAGTATACTCCTACAGTTTGGCTGAGCAGCTGGGTTGATGGACAAAACTAAGAGGAAAACAGGTTGGTGGTGGGAGACAGGGCACAAATCAAGAGTTCTGTTGGACATATTAGGCTGTAGACTTCCAAGGAGAGATGTTGATGAGGTAACTAGATGTACAAATCCAGAACTTTGTGATACGGTCAAGATTGGAGGGCAGAAGAATACAGAAGATATTTTATCCATGGGACTAAAGGATATCACCCAGAAAAAAATGAAGAAAGAGAAGACCCAAGGCAGAGCCATAGGATCTTCCAATATTTGGATAACTGGCAGAGGAGGGGAATAACCACAAAGAAGAGGTCATGAGGAGCTGCTGGAGAAGCAGGAAGCAAGCTAAGAAAGGGCAGTGTCGTGGTAGCCCAGACAGAAGGTGTTTCAATCCCGTTGGAGTGTCCAGGTGTCAAATGAAGGGAGCAGGGAATGGCCGTGGATTTGGCAGGATAGATGTCATTGGTGAACTGGACCAGAGCCACTTCTGTGGCATGGGGAGAATGCACACGTGACTGAAGTGGGTCCAGGAAAGAAAGGGGGTAGAAAGATGAGGCATAGCAATCTTTTGAGGAGTAATTGCTATGAAGGGGAGCGGAGAAATGGGGCAAACTAGCTGGAGGGGACATCGGGTTAGAGGAGGAGAATGTTTACAGGTAGAAGATACTAAAGCATGTTGTAGACTTATGAGAATGATCTAGAGAAAAAGGAGAGACTGAAGCTGCAGGAGAGAGGGGAGAGAATTGTAGGAGTGAAGTCTTGGAGACAGAATGGATCCCGAAATACAAGGGAAAGAATTGGCCCAATAAAGAAGGAGGGACACTTTCATCATGTGCCAAAGGCAGAGAGGAAGAGGATGTGGGAGCAGGGCCGTTGGAGTGTGTGGAGCTCATGGTTGGGAAAATGAAGTATTTCCCATCTCGTCATTTCTTATCAGCTGCCTCCCACAAGGCCAGACAGATTTCTAAAATGTTATCACAGCCCAGGATAGAAGCTGTTGTACATCTCGATAATCCAAAGGCAATACGTGATATTTTCTAAGGATGACATTTTGTTTTGTTTTCTTGGTTTAAGAAACAAGGAAATATTTATTTTCTAAAGGTTTCTATTCCAAACAAATTATTATACTTTAAAAATCTGTTTCTCAAAGATTCACCTTAAATTGAACACTTTATTCCCAGTCCCAGATAAATCGGACCACTAGAGTCCCAAAGGAGTCAGGAATGGCCGTGCCAAGGAGAGGAGACAGTGGGTGGCACTGTGGCCAGAGCCGATGAGATGGTGTAGACCTAAGGATGCGCACAGATTAACCTTTTGTCTCTCTCATCTTCAGCCCACTTCTTTCCAGTGCCTTGAATTCCGTCTTCAGCAGGTGGGACCTCCCGGTCTTCACGCTGCCCTTCAACATGGCCATGACCCTGTACCTGGCAGCCACCGGCCACTACAACCTCTTCTTCCCCACGACACTGGTGGAGCCCATCTCTTCGGTGCCCAACATCACCTGGACAGAGATGGAGATGTCCTTGGTAAGTTCCCCAGCGGCAGAGGAGTTGGGACCCCTGCTTCTGTCACACACCTTCTCCATAACTAGCCTGTGGATTACCCAGGCTCTCTGCTTCTCCAGACGCAGCTCCGCCAGATGATGGCCATGGGTGAGGATAGGACAGGGAAGGGATGCTGCCAGCTCTGTATGCTCTTTCACCGAACCCTTATTGAAGACCTGATACGTGCCGGGCACTTTATCAGACACGAGGAATACACGGGGAATAAGAGGACAACAACCTCTCTGCCGTTTTGCAGGGTACACTCCCCCAACCCAGGGAAACAGACAGTAAACAAGCGCACAGACGAGTGCCAAGTTGATGCTACACAGCCGTGGGGTTCGGGGAGAAATACTAAGTAAGATGGACGGCTGGGGGGAGGGGCAAGACACTAAAGTGAATGTTTAAAGTTAGGATTTTAAAGATATTAGCAGTAGAAGATGGGGATGAATTTGCATATACTTTCCATCTCAGTGGCTCTCAAGCAGGGGTGATTTTGTCCTCCTGAGCAGGGCAAATATCCGCAGATACTTTTTAAATTGTCTAAACTGGGGGGGAGGGGTGCTACTGGTATTGAGCAGGTAGAAGCCAGGGATGCCGCATGGATCCTATTATGCACAGGACAGCCCTCCCCATAACGAAGAATTATGCAGCCCCAAATGCCAATAATACTGAAGTTGAGAAACTCTGTTTTACATCCAACTATCATAAATGTACATATTCATTTATTCTACTGACGTCTAGACACTGGGGATGAAGAGATATAATAAAAATCTAACATAAGATTAAATATACAGAATTGTAACATTTGGCCTTGTTAATGAACAATAGAGAAAGCTAAGAGTCCCTCATAGGGCAAGCTTATTACGTACCAGACACTGTTCCAAGCCCTGGACTTGGGAACTCATTTAATCAACCCTCATAATAGCCCAATACTGTAAGTACTATCATTATCCCCGCTCCCAGATGAGAAAACTGAGGCACAGAGCGGGTTAGCTGCCCAAGGTCAAACTGCAGCTAGTGCCTGAGCATGAAACGCCTGCTGCAGAGCCCAGGCTGTGAGCCGCCTCCCACTTCGTCCCAGGCAGGACAGGCACCCTCGGCCGGAACAACCACAGTGAGGTGAAACCCTCTGCTTCTCAGTGCAGTGCGCCCCTCACTGGGTACCTTTACTAAGTGCTGGAGTGTTCTTTACCTTCCTCAGAAATCCATCCCCCTCCATCTTTCACCCATTGCTTCTAGCTCGGCTTTTTGGAATAATTCAGAATATTGTTTCCATGATCATCTTTTGAATGCTTGCAAACATAACCCATGTCCTCAATACTGTTTAGACAGTCTGATTTCTGAGCCCTCACCACGCGGCCGAGCATACCTGTACTGTGGGGGAGGAAGTGGGAGGCGGCCCAGAGGGTGGGCTCAGCTCCAGGACTACGGCTCCAGGGCAGGGTGGGCCGCGGCTCCTCCAGGGCCGGCCACCCTCCGACCCCGAAGCCTCTCCGAAAAGGAAAGGCTCCCGAGCCCCTAGCGCAGACGCTGCTGCCAACCACGCAGACCCTTTGTAAAGGTTTTATCTTTGTAAAGTCTTGTCTGGGCCCAGGGCAGGAGTACGAGGAGTCAGAGTTAGGGTGGAAATCGGAGAGAATGGAAAAGACAGAGCCCTGCCTTGAAGGGAAAGCTCACCCTCTCCAGTGGAAAACAGCAGGGGTGGGAGCAGGGGCAAAACCCTACCTCTGATAGGATCGTCAGGGAGCCTCATCGGCAGTAAGGCACATTGCCCTAGGGGCACAGACCTGCTGGCCCCAGAGCCCTGCCCGTGCGGCGGGGTCCAAGTGCCAGCCACTGGGGCCTGTGGGGCTGCCAGAAGGAAGGACCCCCGGAGCCCCCTCACCCACCCCACACTGTGAGGCTCTGCAGTCCGGCACCGAGGGGAGTGCTGAGGGGAGACAGCCACAGGCAAGAGCTGCCTCTTGTTCGTCTTCACCATAAGCAGAAAGTGGCAGGACGCAAATCCACGTGAGCCCAAGCTCACCGTCCGAGCTCCCCATCACACCGCTACTGTGACCCCCGGCTTCTTCTCTTCCACACCATCCACATCCCAAAACCCCTTCCCTCCTTCTCTTTAAAATAATGTTGGGAGTGACTTCCTTTTTGTCCATCAGGACTATTGTCGTTACTGGAGAATAGTCCCGAGGTGGGAGTAGGAAGGAGGCCGGTTCTCAGTAAATTTCCATGCACACCTAACCGCCCTTCACACCTTCATCCCAGAGTGTTGGAAAGCAGGTGGAGGGGAGGGAGGCAGCTCCGGGCCACAGTTCACCAAGCTAAAATATGGATCCCAGCAGAGGAAGCAGCTTTCTGAACCCAGGCTCCATTCCGAGGCTACTTGTCCCTCATTCCTCTCATTCTTGACTCAGAGCCCTGCCTTGAAGGGAAAGCTCACCCTCTCCAGTGGAAAACAGCAGGGGTGGGAGCAGGGGCAAAACCCTACCTCTGATAGGATCGTCAGGGAGCCTCACCGGCAGTAAGACACATTGCCCTAGGGGCACAGACCTGCTAGGTCGTGTTGTAGTTGGAGTTTTCAATTCTGTGTTCCTTCAAACCTGTGTTCCTAGAGGGGAAGGGGGAAGTTGGAACCCCCTCAGCAGCCTGCATTCCTCAGACTTCGGGAAGTCATAGAATATTTACTGAGTAGACTTCTAACCCATTCCCCAAACAGAAGCTGAGTTCCCTGAACTGGCACAAAGCTTTCTCGGGGTTCCTTTAAATAAGATGCACCCCACCATGTCATTCCTGGCACAGGGCTATAGGCTCTGGCCCAATGGGTCTTGGTGATTGAAAGGCCACCCATCTAGAGACAAGGATGAGTAAAGCTTAAAAGCTCAAAACACTATTCTCTAAAGAAATCAGACTGACTCCAGAATTAAATCAGTTTGTTAAAATGTCCAAAAATTCACCCAAAGGGAGACGTGCAGTGAACTCCCAACATCTACAGTAGGTCATGTGTAACTAACCCAGTGGTCCCCAAACTCGGTTGCACATTATAATCTCCTGAGGCCCTGGTCAGGCCCATACCAGTTAAATCATGATGTTGGGGAGGAGCCAGGCATCAATTTTTTTTTTTAAAGATCTCCAGGTGATTCCAATTACAGCCAAGTTTGGAAACTGCTGAGCGAATCAATACATATATATGAAGCACCTAGTATGTACCCAGCCATAAAGGAGACCTCAAAGAGGTCACATCACCTAGTAATGGAGTGAAGACCGCAGAATTTTAAAGCTGAAAGATTATCTGATAAGGCAGGCTCCTCCTGTTACAGAGGTGGACACCAGAGCCCAGCGTGAAGAAGTGACATACTCGCCATCAAGCCATGAGCTCACGCAGAGACCTCTGAAGGCTGGAGCCCTCAGCTCCCAGGCCAATGCTCTCCCTAGCCTGCCAATCTCCCTCCTTTCCTTCTTCCCCTCCTCTGTCAGATGGGGATGGTTCAGCTTGGGCAGAAAAGGGCCATCTGGCTGCCAAACTAACCATCTCCAATTACACCACCAAATGACTCTTAAGCTCAGGGATGTTGGCTTTGTTCTGTTTTCCAGGGTTGCGCACATTACCCTCCTGCAATGCTAAAGGCTCCTCGAGCAGGGGAAGTCCCACCTCCTTCCCAGAGCCCCACAACACCCTAGGTAGCTCTGAATCTACAGCAACCACCTGTAGACTAGGGGTCAAGTTCAGAGGCTTTAGCCTGGCCTTGGCCACCAATAAGTTGGGTGACCTTAGATTAAGTCAATCGTCAGAATGGCCTAAAATATTTCCAGTATTCCTGGAATAGTTGTAGGATTTCGGAAGGTCTAGTGGAAATACCTTAGTGCCCCAAAACCTCCAATGGCAGTCTAGAGAGGAGGTGCCCTCTGGTCCCCTCAGAGTTTCTCCTCTCAGAGCAGAAGCCATGTGTCCCTTAGAAGCATCTGTGTTGGGGGGCCCTGCCCGGCTCTGCATGAGGGATACCAGATGCCTGCTAGGTGGTGGAGTGAAGAGCGATTTGTTCCGGCTGGCATCCTGCCTCCCAAGGTCTCTTACACACTGGAGGGTACCACCGTCCCCCCACCCCACCCTGTTCCAGCCCATTACCCCCACCAGGAATGGCTCAGTCCCGACCCTAAGGCCTGGTCTTTGTGTTATGTGCCCACGCTCCAATGACCCGGATTCTGTTGACTTTGCAGCTGCTACAAGCCATCCCCGTCGGGGTCGGCCAGGTGTATGGCTGCGACAATCCCTGGACAGGCGGCGTCTTCCTGGTGGCTCTGTTCATCTCCTCGCCACTCGTCTGCCTGCATGCCGCCATTGGCTCCATCGTGGGGATGCTGGCGGGTAGGACACTGTCCCATCTCTGCAAGGAGGGCTTGGGCATAATCTTCCTAAGGTCATTTCACCCCTGCACGTGGCAAATGTTCTAGATCTATGATCTTCACCAGCGTTTTTGAACACTGTCAGGAGTAGGGATGTATTTTTCCCTTTCTTGAGTCTCCAAAGGGAGCACACTGCCTCAGCAGGATATGTGGGGAGACGCAAGGGACTGAAGACCTGATCAGCCTGCTAACTGAGACCCTGGGAGCTGGGGGCTGGAAGGAGGGGAGGGGAACTCAGGGAGGAGGAGAGCAGTAGCACACCAAGAGGTATAAATGACCCAGCACTTGAAAATGTCAAGGAAACTAAAAGAAAAAAATTTCTCAAAATTTGTGTTGCTATTTGACAAATGTGATTTAATATTTCTACATGTATGTGTATGTATGTACATGCACGTATATATGGATATGTGGACAGCAGAGCCAGAAATTGGAGTTGGACATATGGGACTAAGATCCTGTCGACTCATTCCAATATTTGTCAGAAACATCTTGGAAACAGAACTTAAAAAAATTCTTTGAAAATAACTTTGAACTTACCAAAAAATTACAAAAATAAAAATGGTACACAAAGCACCCCATACATTCTTTACCTGATTCACCTGTTGTTCACATCCTACCGTTTCACTGTATTATTTCTCTATCTCCGTGTTCCTATATGTGTACATACGTACTTTTCCTCATCCGTTTGAAGCAGACCTTTCTCAGTTGAAAACCTTCTTACTAAAAATGCAGTTGCTGTGGCCAAAGGAGTGGGGAAGGCCTAGAATCCCAACACGTTGACCTCCCTTCACCTTGAAAGTAGTCATACCTCTGTGTGAAATCTCCAAAACACAGTCTGGAAATCACTGCTCTCTTCTTGTTGTTGGTTCCCGAAGACCAGATGCCATTTGTAGAAGCTCCTTTCATGGGAGGAAGGGGGCGGGGGGGGATGCCAGGATTGAGGCCACCCTGAGACCTGGCACCAGCCACAGGGTGGCCTTTGTGCTGGAACCCGGGACTGGCCAGAAACAACACACCTCGTCCCACAGCCCTGACGGTGGCCACGCCCTTTGGGAGGATCTACTTGGGCCTCTGGAGCTACAACTGTGTCCTCTCCTGTATCGCCATTGGGGGCATGTTCTACGCCCTCACCTGGCAGACCCACCTGCTGGCCCTTTTCTGTGGTAGGTATTTGGGGAAAGCCATGTCACTCTGCTCTTCCTTCCCTCCCTGCTTGGTTACGTGAAACTCATGGGGCCCACTAGTCAGAACTCACAACAGTGATAGAAGGACCTGTGGCTTGGGTCCCAACACCAGGAGACTTGAGGTTCCTCTTCTGGCAAGTAGAGTCGCAACCATGCTTACTGCTATTACAACAGTGTTGGAAGTTTACAAGGAGATCACACATGCATTTCCTCATGTGCTAGTGGCAGTGTCCAGGTGTAATAACTTTTCATCCCACAACCCATTACAGAGCACCACTAAGTGCCAGGCCCTAGGCTAGACACAGAAGATGCAGTGGGGACCACATCCTCATGAAGCCACATCTAGTGGAAGAGAAGTAATCACACAATTGTTAAGGCTGTGATGTCTGAAAAGATTGTCGGAAAGACCCAGGGAGATGATGTACTTGGGAGCACTGAGGTCTCAGAAAATCGGACCATGGGAGCTTGATTCCCATGGAGTAAACAGCGTGCTGTTTGGGAAGGGAAATGGGCTGCAGGCCTTATTACGGCTGCCCCCAGCACCACATGGGAGCTCAGTCCAGGCATAGATTGTCGGCCCATTTTATGGGACAGGGAAAGAAGCCCAGAAGGGTTCACGAACTTGGCGTCGAATGCAGCTATTAAAGGCAGAAGCAAGAATCAAACCACAACCCCATCTTTCCACCAGTCTTCCTGCCCTGAAGTTGCCTATATTCTCTGGAAACAGCACGACCTTAACCAGCAAAACTAAAGACAAGTAAAGGGCAGAATACCATCCAGGAGAACTTTTGTTTTTTTCCCCACTCATGTGTGGCGACTGTAAATGTCTTCCGTGTCCCTTATAGTCCCCTCAGCAGCCAGCAGGGAGACGGTAGGCTCGATAAATATTTGTCAAGTCAAAAGTGCCAGATATTTTGAAGCTAAGACTGTAACTGCATTTGGCCTTCAGAGAAGTGGCAGATTCTTGTGGCTAGAACCATCTGGGAAGGCTTCAGGAGGAGGATGGGGTTTATCTCAACATTGCCAGGATGGGAATTGGGTGGGGGGCAGGGAGCACAGAGAAAGTGTTCTGGACAGAGGAACAGAAAGAGCAAAAGTGAAGGGGCAGAAGGAGCCTGTCCAGAGGCACAGGGGTGTTGATGAGCTACCCTATCCTGAGGGCCACGTCCTAGGGTGAACTCAGATGCCTGGCTCCTAAAGACAAGCTCACAGACCAATAAGGTCCAGCCCTTGTGAGACTTGGTGCAGGTCCAAAAAGGTCTATCATAGCTGCTCAGAATCTTGGACGGGAGGGGACTTGCTGGGGGCTCATATAATCTGACCCCTCAACCCCTGGACAGATAATAATCCAGTGACCCGGCCTGTGCCAGACCATCCCCAAGGTCAGTATGACAAGCAAAAGATGCTTACTGACCCCTGACTCTATGCATGCAAGTGGGGACTCCCCATGGAAGTGGGGAAGGGATAGAAGGCTTTCATCTCTGCCCTGGGAACCCACAGTCTGCTGGGAGACTGGCCACACCTACCTGCAAAGATAACTACCATAATAATGTCAAGCAAATATGCCAGATGTCAGGGTCTGCTGCAGACACTGAGGCTGCTGGAGACAGGATGGGCCCCCCTGCCCTTGGGGAGGGTGGGGGCAGACCCTGGGAAGCTGACTCCATGGGCCTTGTTTTTCCACAGCCCTGTTCTGTGCATACATGGGAGCGGCCCTCGCCAACATAATGTCGGTGGTAAGTTTGGATTCTCCTGAACATGCCCCTCCCCCAGCCAGGGCTTTAGGACATTTGCAGTTTGTGGAAGAATCCTGAGTGCATTATGATAGCTAGTACCCACACAACGTCTTTGTCAACGTTCATCCAGGGTTTGTCCAGAGAAGGACTGGCAATTGCATGCATGTGCCTCTGAGGTAGTTGGGGGTGGCTGTGTGTGTGCGCAAAAGGGAGATACAACCGGCAGAGGAGAACCTAGATGGACAGATGGAGGTATTGGTGTGTGGCCGGATGTGGGAAATCATCCCTAGGCTGATTTTCAGCTCCATCATTAAAAGATTCGGATTGTACCCAAAAGTGCCAACATCTCAAATTCCTAGACCAACTCCTCTGATGTTATGAACCCAAAATCCAATGTCATCACTAGGGAAGAAGGATCCCCATCCTCAACTCCTACCACATCCTTCTCCCCCAGGGTCCCTGCAGCCTAGGACCATTTTCAGACCCCAGTGTTTCTTCTTCCAGGTTGGTGTGCCACCAGGCACCTGGGCCTTCTGCCTCTCCACCCTCATCTTCCTGCTCCTGACAACCAACAACCCTGCCATCTATAAGCTCCCACTCAGCAAAGTCACCTACCCAGAGGCCAACCGCATCTACTACCTGAAAGTGAAGAGCAATGAAGAAGAGAAGTCCCCCAGCGGTGACTAGCCAACTCCTAGGCAGAAATGCTCTTTGCCTGGACCTGGTGTCTGCTCCCTGTGGTCTCAGCTCTGGGTCAATCAGCTGCAGCACTCCCCTTCTGTGCCTCTCCTGTTAGAACCAAACACACCTGTACCTCCCTTTCCCTGGTGCTCATTTTTCTCTCTCTGCCCAAATAGCCATAACTATCCATATATGACTTTAGAGGAAGTTGGTATGAGCTTGCAGAGTTAGAAGTAAGACATGTGCTTTCAATGTCATTGTCTTAAAACAAAAACATTTCTCTTTAGTCTTTTAGGAAGATGATTACAAGATGGCCTTCATGGCATGTTTAGCTGAATAATAGATGCTGTAAAATTGAACTTGCTGAGTGGTTCCCAGGCAGACTCGGAGTGGGTGAAAATTCAGGGGATACACGCAGAGTTGAAGGTGCATTGAGTTAGTGGCTGATGAGCACACCCAGCATTACATAAAAGGGAGGGATTTCACATTGATAGAGTTTTAAAGTCAAAGCAGGGACAATTAGAGCACTGGGAGTGTCTAAATAGGAAGTCTCGAACATTCAGTGGTCAGAGTAAGGGCAAGATGCTATCTCATAGCAGGAAGCAATCCATAAAAATTAGAATCCCACATATGACTTCTATTATTAAAAAAAAAGATAAGAAACTTATCTCATTCTCCTATTTGCCTGTGGGTGTTAGAAGCTTTATGAGGTCTATGATACTTAAATGGTTAGCCTGAGTAGAAGGACAAACAATTATCCATGAAGTTCATAATTTGACTTCCCAATTACAGTCATTAACTTACATTCAGTCTCCATTTATATGTATATCAGGGCTCAGCAAACTTTTTCTGGAAAGGGTCAAACAGTAAATGTTTTTGGTTCTGGAGACCTTATGGTGTCTTTAGCAAACACTCACCTGCGTGTCTAAGGCATGAAACAGCCTTAGACAATATAGACATGCATGAGCATGGTTGTGTTCCACGATCAAGCAAGGAAACTAGATTTGACCCAGGTCTGCCAGTGCCTGACATGGATGCTTGCCATAGTAACAGTTCGGAGCTGGTGGGCAGAGGGCAGGCCCAAAGGACACCGCCAAGTTCTTTGCAACAGACACCCACATAGCCATTTCTATGCTGGGTGATAGTAGAAGATTATAGGAAAGTGAGATTAGTATGACCGGAATCAGGAAGATCCGCTCTGAGTCTCCTTGACCCAGTGCACCAGAGGCTGCCATTTTCATCCAGGCCCTCCTTCCCCAGCAAGGTCTGGGAACCACCCCTCCTCTGTCCCCTCACTCTGCTTCCACCTCTGCCAGCAGGCACACCACTGTAAGAGTAAGGAAAAACTGACCTTTGGTGCAGGCGTTGCCAGTGGGAAAAGCAGGGAGGCTCCTAGAATCGCAGGCGTGGAGCGGAGTGTGAAGGTCAGGTGGTCTGCGGAGGATGGGGGTGTCAGTTCCCTGCCAGGCTTCCAGACAGGGCTCAATTACCCAAAAGGGAGGGGAGACCCCCCCAACTATTCTAACAAGAGATAACAGAACCAGATTCCCCATTCATTCACTATGGACAAACTGCGCCCAGAAATCTTTCCTTTCCTTTAAGCCTGTGAAACTCTCCACCCCAAGAACTGGATCTGATAGGAACTGGGGTTTTTGTTGTGTTTTTTGTTTTTTGTTAAGATTTTATTTATTTATTTGAGAGAGAGAGAGAGAGAGCATGAGTGGGGGTGGGGTGGGGGAGAAGCAGGCTCCCCAGGACCCTGGGATCATGACATGAGCTGAAGGCAGACGTTTAACTGACTGAGCCACCCAGGCGCCGGGGAGCTGGGTTTTAACCATGCTTTTATATTGGATTTCCAGGACAGGAAAACTATTTGGCTATAAAAAATCCTTTCAGTTCACTTGGACAAGATTCTCTCTTCTCCCTTCCTTTCCCAACCCACGTCTCTGTCATTAACAAGGTCCCACTTTGGTCACAGGTGTCTGGGTTGCTTTTTTTCTCCCAAGTTCCCACTTCCACCCCTGTAGAAATTAAATGTTAACTGCATTGCCAGCTGCCAAATTCATGGGAGGAAAAATGGATAAAAGCTAAGTGATTCAGAAAGAGGAAAAAGCATGTCCAGCAAGTCTGGAAAAACCACAGGGCCTTAGAAATTCTATAATACATTATGATCAAGATGGCCAGATATTTATGTAGAAATAGGAAAACATCTACTAATTTGAAACAAGAAAGAACTGCCTGGATGAAGTATTGTTAATCACTGAATTCGTTTGCCAAGATATGTCCAGGAGTGATGAAATGTTTTTAAAAAACATCTTTTGGGGCTAAGAGGCAGAAAATCGATGGTATTTCCCAAATGTGGTCAAACAAGCTCCTTCTGGAGCAGAACAAATCTTATTAAGCCAGTCTGGCAGGCAGATGCCACATCTCTCTTGTGGGCATGGACAAGGGTGGGGCAGAAATGAAAATCCCCACCCCTCTAAGAAAAGTCAGCCCCGTGCAGGTCACCCTGCCCGTGGGCCATGGACAGAAGCCCAGATGTCCTCTGAAGTAGATAAAATAGTGGTAGGAGGTTTGGAGAGCTCCCTGGAGTGACCCTGTCCTGCCTTCACCAGCACTTTCCCATCCCACTGATGAGTAGGATGGATGAGTAGGGGCAGGAAACTTAACCACAGAGACACCACCAACATGAGACTGCAGAGGAGTGAGCCGCCAAGAAAGAAGGGAGAAGAGCTTTTGGGTCCACATCCCGGCTGTTTTGCTGTGATCACCCCCAGATTCCGGGTAGCAGCTCTTGGATGTACAAATGGTAGTTGAACATAAATATGGCTGAACATAGTCATTAAAAAGAGTAGGAATATGCTGGCACCAGGGGGTGGTAGAGGAGGTGCTGTCTGAAATTGTCCCTATCACACCATCCTCTCCCTCTCTCCACTGTCCCCTCCCTAGATCTTCTCATCTCCTCCCTCTGACCTCATCATCTCCCCCCCCATTTCCATCTGCTCTCCCCCATGAATGAATTCTGCTGTCAGCCATGAAGTGATGTTGTCCTGCCATATTTTTAAATCATCAATCTCAACTCATCTGTCAATGTCTTCTATGCTAACTGACATAGTCAAGTTTTCTACTTCTTCTTGGTCAAACTTCAGAGTTTGTTTGCTAGGGAATAATCCATTTTCTTTAGATTTAAAACATTGTTGCCCTACTGTTACTCATAATGTTCTCATACAATAATTTCAATCTCTCTTCTTTCTATGGCTACGTCTCCTTTCTCTTCCCAATCTTATGGACTTTTGCTCTCTTTTCCTTGATCAAGTTTGTGATGGGTTCATCCATTTTATTGGCTTTCTCAAAGAAGCAATTTGAGATTTATTTGCCCTACCTACAGTTTTGGTGTGTTTTCTATTTTATTGATTTCTTTTTCTAGTTTTTTTCATGTTTTCTCAAATTTAAATGTTCCTTTTTCCTAATGTTTTAAAATTGATGTAAAGTTTCTTCATTTTAGACCTTTCTCCTTTAACAACAAAGGCATTTTAAGGCTATTAATTTTCCTCTGAGTGTAGCTATAGCTGTGTACCATAGGTTTGGGAATAAAGTATTCTGCTTTGATCAGTTTCAGATAGTTTGTAATTTTAGTTTTGATTTCTCTTTGATCCAAAAATTATCTAAGAATGATTTCTTAATTTCTAGCACTTGGGACTTCGTATATTTTTTAAACTTTCTATATCTAGTTTTATTATGAGCAGAGAAGATGGCCTGTGAAACTATTTTAAAATTATATGAATTCTTCTTTGTAGCCCAGTACTTAGTTGATTTTGGAAATGCAAATGCAAATTTTTGATTTGAAGGAAATACATATTAAATTGGTTTATTAATTGCATCATTCAGTTCTTCTATGTGCTTATTTATTTTTTGTCTATGGGATCTTAATTCTGAAAAGGGCTTATTAAAATTCAACTATGGGGCACCTGGGTGACTCAGTTGGTTAAGTGTCTCTTGATCTCAGCTCAGGTCTTGATCTCAGGGTCATGAGTTCAAGCGCCACACTGAGCCCAGCATGGAGCTTACCAAAAAAAAAGTCAACTATAAATGTATAGTTTCATGAAACTCTCTTTGCATTTCTGTAACATTTGTCTCATATATGTAGCAGCTACATTGTTTGGTGCCTATTGACAATGACTGTCATTGATTTTTCATAAATGTTCTTTTACTATTACATACTACCTATTTTATCCTTGTTCATGCTTTTAACCTCATTCCAACTTATCTGGCCTTAATGTTGCCATACCTACTTTCTTCCTAGTGTTTTCTTATCCCTTTGCTTTAGCCTTTATCATTTTCTTTTAACCGTGTTTCTTAAGAATAGCATTTAGCAATGTTTTATATTTAACCTAATCTTAGTGTTTCTGTAATTTAGTAGGTAATATAACCTCTTCCTGTTTAGTGTAACCATCAATATGCTTGTTTGACTTCTTCCACCTTACTTTACTTTTTACTATTTATTGGTTATTACTGCTTTTGCTTTTTACTCCTCATTTTGCAAGTATGATCATGTTACTTTTTCTTTCTTCCCTTTGTTTATTTGGAAAGTCTACTATTCTTTTCCGTTTCACTAGTTGTTCTGCTTCTTTCCCAACACTCATGATCAAAAGTATATGTCTCTATTATATAAAAACAAGATGTCAAATAGTTTACCCTGGCAAGAGTTCCCATTTCTCTGATGCTCCTTCCCCACCCTGAGGAACTAAAGCCCTTATATACCACTTTCACTATTCTCCTCCCCGGAGCCCCCACTTTTACTTTTACAACACTTTTATTTCTCCAGTATCAACCATCCCTGGATCTTGCTGAGATCATTTATAATTTTTTATTTTTTTCCCTTGCCTCGCGTTTTTGCAAAAATCCTTACTCAGCCCCTATGCCCCACATTCCCAGTAATTCTATCATTGTTCATTTGGCATTTACTGTGTAGAGCGGACATGTTACCTTTTATCACTGTTCCCTTTATTCTTCACCTTCCTTTGTTTCATGATCTTTGTTATGATTCATGTATTACTTGTTTAGAATTCTTGTTTGAGTATTGAGTGTTTTGTTCAATACTATATGAGAGAATATGGGTGACATGTTCTCTGACTCTGCATGTCCACAAAGTTTCTTTCCCTTGCAAGTGAATGGCATTTTGGCTGGGGGTTCCTGGACCACAGCCCTTCCCTCAACTGTCTGTAGCCATTGTCCTTCCATTTTCTGGCTTCCAGGTGTTACAAACAAAAAATCTGATGTCAATCTCATTCTTTTTCCTTTGTAAATAACCTGTTCTTTCTTTCTAAAACATCATAAGATTTTCTTCTTATCAGTAGATTTCAGGAATTTTATTAAGTCAAGCCTAAATGTGTGTCTTGTCTCATCAGTCCTGCCTTTCAATCTGCAAACTCAAGTCTTTCTTCAGCTCAGCAGCTTTTCTTCTAACATTTGTCTGATTATTGCTCTTTCTCCATCTTTTCCTTCTTCTATCTCTGGAATGCCTATTATCCATATGTTCAGTCTCCTCGAGCTCTGCTCTAAGTTGCTTGCTTCCTTCATAATTTTTACCATTTGTATTTTTGCTTTGCTTTGAGATACTTCTTCCATTTTGATCTTCCAGGCCACCAATTCAGATCCCAACAGTAACCTTTCTTTCCTTCAGTTCAAGAGATAGTTGAATTTTTAGTTCAAAAATCTATGTTTCATTTCAGAAAATCTTAGAGATTTTGAATCTTGAATCTCCATGTATGTTTATATTATTCTTTTGTTGTGCCCAAGGCCACTTGCCAACTTCCATGAGCCAAGCCCCTAGAAATTTTGCCTTATTGTCTGACCTCATTCACTCATTCATCTAGAAGACATGTATGAAGAACTGTTAATATGTTACTCAGGACCCTACTTGACCAGGAAAGAATCCGCCGAGTTCCTGGCTTCAAGGAATTCGTTTTATGGGAATTTGCCTGGCCAGGTGAGTAGTCTCACCTGAGGTGAAGATGAGGGTAACACCACAGATTGCCTGAGCCATGTAAGTTCAGAGTATCAGTTTCATTATTTTGAGTGAATTATCTGGTTGGATTGGTCTTCTGTTCAGGAAGAGTATCAAGCATGATGTTAAGGGTCCCAGGAAGATTTCTGTGCCTCATCTCTTGTCCTCTATCTTGCCATTACCTGATGCCCAAACATTCCCAGCCATCCCTTCAGTTCAAGCTTTGAACCTGTTAAAATGTAAACAGTCCTAGAAAGATAACACGGTAAGCATGATCAATCATTTGCATCTTAGGTTGCAGGATCATTTCTGAGAATAGGTTAGATGGAAAAGAAACAAAGAAAAAAAATGGGTAGCATACTTTGAAAGACTCTTTGGCAATGGAGGACATACTAGGTGAGGCCAAGCTGGATGAATGAGGTCTGAAGCCCCCTTGTTTCATCAGGAATGATGATGACACTGTTATATTTGGCTTGGAGAAGAAAAGAAATGGCTAGGGTCATGGCTGTCTGCAGTGTGGAGTAATGCATGTGGAAAAAGTCAACTTACTCAGCATTACTTCAGGGGATAGAACAAGGATAACAGTGGGATTGATAAGCAGGCAGACTTTGAATCAGTAGAGAAGAGCAGTTTTTCACAATGGAAGTTGAGAAATAGTCCTGTGGGACCCTGAGTTCCCTGCTCTGGCAGTGCAAGGACAAGGGCTAGAGGCCTATTGGGAATGCTTGCTTTGGGTGGGGGTAGACCAGCTGACCAGGTAGCCTCTCTCTTCCAACCCTAGTTTCTCCAGTACTCTGGCCCTGGATCTCTACAGAGGAATGGGAAGGAGGCATCACTGAAATGGCAAAAAGTTAATAACATGGAGATCAAATGTACCAAGAGCATACCACTGTTGCCTTTACAGCTTTTCCTACAGTTTACCAAAACGCTCAACGTGCTTGTGTGGATGCAAGCTGAGATGCCAACATCATTCAACTGTGCCTTGTCTTTGAACTGTTCCCTCCTATCATTCTCCCCTCTCAGGGAGTTCTTCTTTGGGTTGGTCTTCAAGATCTGCCCATTTGGAAACGCAAATCTTCATGGCCTGTATTTGTGGTCACATCAAACCCATGTGCCCCAGTTTCTTTGTGCTTCTTATCTGAGTCTGAGCTTTGTTTCCCTGGGTCATAAAGGTTGTGAGGGTCTGGGGACAGCTGTAATCTAAACTAGTTGGGAGTTGGCAGTTTCAGTGTGGGTATGAGTTCTACTCAATAAACCACAGTCTCATTTGGTAACTTGAAAGGCATTCACTTTTTATGTGAGATTTTTTTTTTACTTGCCTGGCTTTTCACACCTCTTACCATTCAGAGAAGATAGAAGAATCCATAGGGAACACTTCTGTCCCTAGTGAAACTAGAATTGCAAGGCCCCAAGGAGGGAGATGAGGGATTGCTAGAAAAGTGTTTGTTGCCCCCTATAAATTGATAACTAGGAGTCCCCAGCCCCCTCATACAGCTGAACAAGCTGATGGAACAGAATGAAGTAAAGGAAGTAGCTCTTTGTAGAACGTCTAGCCCGGCATGCATTTATTCCACCTGAACTCCGGCCTATTCTGGAGAAATCTGACCTCCCCAGCAGTCAGTGCAGCCCTCCTCCTTCTACAAGATTGGAAATATGGAGTTGAAGGGAGCTATGAGCACTGTGAAGAAAACTTAGTTCTGAAGTGAATTCTGATTGAGCTTTCAAGGAAATAATCTGTAGGCATAGACAGATGTCTTGGGGAGCCATTGGTATCTGAACTGCAGCCTTCAGTAAGAATCGTCTGGGACAAGATTCCATCTTGATCTTCTTACAGGACAGCACTTGATTGCCCCACCCTTAGTGTGTATCACAGATACTCTACACGTCTAATTTGGCTCATGAGCTGCATATGAACTTGTGAATGGCTCCTCAGGGAGACTTATTTCCAGTCTTTTCAAACTGGTTAATGATGGCATTTTTCCTGTCACTTCTTGGGCAGATGGATGATTAGGGGGCTGAAGGGAGCGCACCACAAGAAGTATAGGAACCTTCAGGAAAGACCAGAGCAAGAGGGTAAGGGATAGGGCATGCAGAACTGAGCCAAGAGCCGCCAGGTGGGGAACAAGGAAAAGTGTTGTTGGCAGACGTCCATGGGCCCTGAACTAGTAATACCAAAGTAAAGACCCTGTACAGGGGACTGATCTCTAGTCAGCTCCACACCTGTCCCTGGAATGTGGGGCTCCCCAGCTCCTCCCCCCTCTGTTTGCTTTCTTTCTTCAGAAGGACCTCTGTGATCAGGTCCCCTCTTTGGCAGTTCTGAAACACCTGGAATGGTGGGAAGGGGGCCTTTGACGTCAGTGGGGAGGTTGTCTACTCAGGTGTAGCTAATTTCCTCAATGTGGGGTTTTGTTTCTAAACCTGGGTAGGCTGCCTCACAGCCCATCAATAAGTGTGTATGTGTGTGTGTGTGTGTGTGTACTTGTGTGTGTATGGGGGGAAGGTACACAAACCTGGGACGGGCTGGGGGCGGGGGAGGGGGAGTGATGCTTGACCCATCCTACCACAAAGCCAAACAAAACATGTTTAGATTGGGCCCCCCTCCTCAAACTCCAGCCCACCAGACCCCACAGCCCCACGGGATGTGGGAGGGTCACCTTTCCTAATATATAGACCTCAAGTCCTTTCTGCAGGCAGTGGTTAGGTCATGCCTTTCTTGCTCTGAGCGGGTCCCGTGGTGAGTCCTCAGGACCCCTGTCAGCATAAGTCAGAAGGAGGAAAGGTCTGAAGATTTCCACAGAACCAGAAAGACAGCATCTAGTATTGGGCTGTGCAGAAACTTCTGTCGAGATGGCAATATTGTCCCCCAGTCTGTGCCCTGGCTGTACAGGGAACTAAGGGAGTTTATTGAGGTTGGAAGAGAAATTGGCCCCCTGAGGAGACAACACTTAGATGATTGCTTTAAAGGCAAGTACTGGAGCAAATTTCTAATGAGAGGAGCAACTGAGGGAGGACAGGGAAGCTCCTACTACATGATCTCTGGCTCTGTCCCTTTAAAGGAAACCTGCCTGATCAAACCAGGTGGGGCAACCATGGTAGCCAGAGCCAGTCTTCCTCGGGGAGTGTAGAAAGAATCTTTTGTCAGGAAGGCCAGAGTGAGAGTAAGCTGCAGAAAGAACATTTGTCTTTCCTCTCCCTCCTCTTCCATGATACCCTTTCTCAACTGGAAGACGTGTGCCAGGCATAGGGTCAGGGAATGCAAAGTGAACTTACAGAGGGTCAGCAAGAGGATGGGCAGGAGGGCCCCAGGAAGTGAGGGGCTTTGGGTTTAGGGACCAGTCCAGCATCCGGAGTTGAGGACCAGAAACGCCACCCAATCGGAAAGAAGCTTCTTCCCACATCCTGATGGTCTAGATTCCTCCAGCCCTGTGCAGGAAATCAGAAAGAGCCCAGGTAAGAGGTCTTGTGGGGGAGAACTGAACCATAGACCAACCCCCCCCCCCCCCCCCCCCCCCCAGCCAACAGGACCATCTGACTTTTCAAAGGAAGAGAAAAAAAAGAAAAGCCGATGTTTTTCTGTTCCTTTCATCTGTTGAGCTATGGTGTCTGGGGAAGCTAGTCCTAAAACAGGGAACATTACAGAGAACTCTAGAGAGAATTTAGATTCTGGAAGCTTCAAAGCCCTTACCTTGTAGATAAAGAAACCATGGTTTTTCAAGGACCTGTCCAGGTGATAAAAGAGCCTGCACACAAGTCCAGGGGTCCTAACTCACAGATCTGAGCTCTTCTTGCTCACCTGGTGATGGAACCAAGTTAATCCATCAGCCCTCAAATCTCCTTACCACACTTGCTGCCCACTGGGTGAGTCTTCACACTATTTGTCATCCTTTCCACAATTTTGTGACCCACAACTCTAACATAGGATGGTTCCCAGGGCAGCACCACATGGAGTTGAACTGTGGGAGGCTAATGCACTGAATTTGAAAACTTTCTTCCTAGGAGTCATTACCTGCTGCTTCCAGGGTGGAGGTACCTGGTCCAGGCATCTTGGCCTTTCCACTCAAGTCCTGTACCCCTTCCTCAGACGTGCCAATAGAGCTAGACCATCTCAGCATCTACAAACCTCTTAACATCCCCGCTTAACAACCTATCTCTTTGGTGCCCCTCTCTTACACAGCCATCTTAGATTACTATAGACATATTCTATGTAGCTACAGAGAGTAGATGTTTCTGGAATATTCCAGGATATTGAAGTTATCTGATCAGAGAATGGACAACCTTGTATGGTATGTGATCTCCTCCAAAACTGGCACCAAAGGATGTGAGGTTTGGTGAATTGCTGAGGGAAGGCTGTCCTGTGAGGCTTGAAAGGGCCTGTGGCCAGGCATCTCCTGGATAGCAACACCCTGGCCTTGATACACCCCTTCTCTCAAGACATAGATACTTGTACAGTATCTACACCTTCCTTTAAGGCTGGGGGAGAGGGGAGTAAGTTTACTTTCAAGTGCCAACTCTAATTAGTATTGGTTGTCTGAGCACTGTGTTAAGAAGGAGTCTGAGGCTGTTTTGGAACTTACTGGGAGAGTGCTATCACTAATTAGCTATGTTTGCCATAGATAATGGAGAGGAAGGGGGGCGGGGAAGAGGAGGTAAGGAAAAGGAATATAGAAACATGGCTACAAGAGAAGAAGCTGGTGTACAATGGCCCACAACTTTCCTTGGCCTTTTATTGGGTGTCACAGATGTAATGATACACAGGTGGTTTGGAGTGGGGTTTGGGGGAGGTAACTCTTGTTTTGGGGAGGGGTGACAAATGGGTCTTAATGATGGGTTCCAGATGCTCCATATGTTGAACATTGCAAGCAATGTATGGATGGCATCGATCCACCTGCAAGAGACAGTAACATCTGTTCAAAATCTGAGAAAGAAAACTTATAGAAAGAATTTAGGCATGGGCCTGTCCAAATAAAGATTGATTTTCAGTAAGATGGACTAGATCAGTTTTCCTCTTCTGAACGATGTCATACATGGTTTGGGTTTGTTTAGTTCCTCTCAAAGAAAATGCACTAGGTTTCAAAATTGTATTTGACAGGTCGGGTCCTCTACAAAATCTTTTTTAACGCTGGTATTTGAATGGCTGATGTTTTCTGGACATTCAACGTCAGTAAAGGCAGAAGTACTATGGGGCACTACTCTCCAGGAGCTGCGTTTCTGAACAGATACCATGCCTCATAATTGTGCTTTCTTTCTGTGAGTCAACGGGAGGAAGGTGCTGCTGGACCCCTGCCTATAAAAACACAGGATGGTGGCAGTCCTCAAGGGCAAGGGCCATACCCCTGAAATGGCAGTGGGAAGCCACATGCATTGGGACACTTAATAAGGCTCTTCAGGGAAGGAGAGCCATGACTCCTTCACCAGGCAGGCAGGCCAAGGAGTTACTCAGCCACTAAGGTTTACCCATGGGCTATCAAGGACTGAGCTTTCCAATCGTGGGCCACAGCTCATGCCACGCTGGGCCCACAGAGCCCCCACTGGCCCTCTAAGGACCCAGGTGGGCCTGGTGGGCCCCAAGTCCATGGGGGCAGGCCCTCTGGCCATAAACAGCATTATCTGTTCACTGCACCATGCCACACACTATTTTCCATGTGTGCCATGATGTTAGGGAGAGAAAAGTTGAAAGAACCCCAAAAAGTAAGTTATTATGAACAAAATTATTCTTGGGCTATAGAACACCCAGCCCCACCTCTGAAGCGCTTAGGGATTTGTGGCCACCCAGAATGGACTATGTAATATATGGTTTCCCATAGCCCATAGAGCACGATCTCTGTCTTCAGTGGTCTGTTCTCCTGTCTCCTTAACTGAGTTCTCCCAGCCACCCTCGCAGGATTCCTGGGTTTCTGGTTGGTTGGTCACAGATGGTCAAGCATTGTATGACCATCTGTAAACTTCCTTTCTTTTATCCAAGTGCCACTGAAAATAATCAGCTCTTATCCTGTAAGCTGCAAAACCCTACTCGACTCAGCCATTACCTTTGTCAACCAATGAAAGGCTCTCACCTTTATTTCAATATTTATCAAGTATTTAACAATGACAATGAGATGTATTATTCTTAAAAATAGCTCAAATCCTGCAATAGCCAATGATTGTTCCTTATAGCATTCAGAAACTAAAATGTGTAGTATAATTATCCCTCATTAATTTATTCAGCAAATACTTCCAAGTGCCTACAGAATACCGGGCTTAGGGCGCCTGGGTGGCTCAGTTGGTTAAGCACCTGCCTTCGGCTCCGGTCATGATCCCAGGGTCCTGGGATCAAGCCCCGCATCGGGCTCCCTGCTCCGCAGGAAGCCTGCTTCTCCCTCTCCCACTCCCCCTGCTTGTGTTCCCTCTCTTGCTGTATCTCTCTCTGTTAAATAAATAAATAAAATCTTAAAAAAAAAAAAAAAGAATACCGGGCTTATGCCGGGTGCTGGGGAAACCAAGGTAATCGGGTATAACCTGGGCTGCCGAGGGCTTCACCATCCTGTGGAGGTGACAGACGAGAACACATAATTGACACTTGGCAAGAGTCAGTGCAGGCTGGTGTAAAATGCCAGGTGTGCACTGGGACAGGGAGTCCTCCTGCCCTCCTGCCTGCAGCCATCCGAGGGCAGTGGCCTCATCGGAAAGGGATCTGACATGTGAGTGCTGCAAAATTATTTTCCAGAGCCTCTTGCAAGCATTGTCTCATCTTCATAACAACATGAGGAAGAAACGGAGGGTGTCCCTCCAAAATAACTGCCATCGTTCTATAGATGGAGTTCACAAGGGCTGCCGACGGGCGTCTGTATATTTCTGAGAGCCATGCATGCAGTGGGGAAGCGTCAGTGAAAACAGCATGTGGAGATGAATGACTCTGGTTCTTGGCCAGAGTTACTGCTGCTTTCTTGTTTCCCCACCACACCGATGGAATATTTATTTCTAGAACATTTGAAAGATGTGTTCAGGATATTCTTGAAATCACCTTTATCCATTAGGAAAGTCTTGAGCATCTGTCCCAAAGGTAGTGATAAACGGCTCTCATCTTAGCTTTTAAGTATTTTCACCGCCTCGGGAATTTGTGGCCTAATCTCCAGTTCTTGGTGGCATCTGCTCCCACTTTACCTTCTCAGCCATTGGCCAGCACGTCGGGTGGGGCCACTGCCCTCCAGGTAGTGCCCCCCACTTCAGTCATACCCACAGGAAAGCCGGGACCAACCCCGTGTCAGACCCTATTTGGTGCCACCTCCCCAAAGAAAGACCAAAAACAGTGTTCAAGGGAAAGAAATATACTTTTGCTTTTGTTTTTTGTGGCTGGGACATCAACCCCAGTAACATACAGTAATATGGGCCCGGCCCCCACTTTCCTGGGCCCTGAGCAGGTAGCAGAATCTGGGGTGCTAACAGTGAAGGGCCAGGGCATGGAAGGTGGGCCAGGCCTCCTGCCGCCATTTCCAGAGCCTCTGATTGGATGTCAGGAGACCTGGGAGCAACTCCAGGCTGTGCCATGATTCATGAGCTGTATGACTCAGTTGATTTTTCGGGACACAGGAGATAGACTGTGATCTTGTAATTTCGTGCAATTCTCAGTCTAGGAGGCTAAGGTCAGAATATTGCTGTGCCCGGCGGGGGGTGGCTGGGGTAGCTGACACTCGGCATGTGAGAAACGAGAAGCAGCGGGCCAGGAGAGGTGCCCTTCCAGCCTGGCAGATGAGCACTTGGGATTGGCGTTCCGGCAGAATGCCCCGCTGTGTCGGACGATGCATGCTACCCCCTCAGTCCTCGTTCCCCTGCACAAAACCTGTCTGCCAAGGTGTCCGAGGGCAGGCTGATGTTCCAGGTGTCTCTGAAGCATGGGATCAGGGGGCTCCTCCAGGTCCTCAAGTAGTTCCCCACTAGAGAAATAGGGCAGACTGGCTTATCTGTCTCTTGACATGTATACGTGTCTATGACACGGTTTCTGCGGGGAAAGGAAGCGCACGTTTTAACGGGGGGAATGGAGAAGCTGGAGGCTCTACAGCGACACAGATGTGATTCCTACCTGCAGCTTCAGAGCCACCGCTCCTGCCTTTCCAGCTTCTGCACGTGACATCCCCCCCTCCCCCCCGCCGCTGCTTGGCTCTCACCGGGTGCGGACCTGGGCAGACACTAACCTGTCTTGCTTTGTCCCCGGCCTAGGTGGCAGTAGGGAGCAGCCAGCCACAGCAAGCCCCAAGGTCGATGAGGGCTCGGAGGCCGTGCCCCCCAAGCCCAGGAGCGTGTTCCACATCGAGTGGTCATCCATTCGGAGGAGGAGCAAAGGTGGGTGCTGCTCCCCTTCACTCTCGGGACCTCAATTGACTCATCTCTAGAATGGGGACAGTGGCAGTACCTACTTCATAGGGCAGTAAGGAGAGCCACGCGGGCCAGGCTCATTTTTATCACACCCAACCTCTGACCACAGCCATGGCCCCGTTGTCTGGACCCTCCGGGGGGTGCGGGTAGGGGGATGCTGGAGCTGGGACAGGCAGCCGACTCAGGAGGTCTCCAATTTGACTGCATATTGGAATCACCTGCATCCCATCCCTGGAGACACTAATCTAATTCATCTGGGGAGAAGCCTGGGTGGGCATAAGGATCTTCCAAAGCTCCCCATGAGATTCTAATTTTTGCCAAGCCACAAACCACCGGTCCATTTACAAGTCGAGAGGTGAAAGTCCTCACCTACGGTGGTGGTCAAGATGTCAAGGCCAAGGGAAGAGCGGGAGAACCATGGAAGGGAGGGGACTCCCACAGGCCAAGAGGGGCAGCCAAAAATGAGCAGGTGGGGAAGCCAGGGAGGAGTCAGGGGCACAGGGAGGGACGCAAGAGGAGTCCTCCTTCCTCCCCAGTCAGATGCAAAAGTAGCCACGTGAAGAGCCAGAGCAGAGGGGTAATCTAATTCTGCCCCTCAAGTCCCAGGGAGGGGAACCGAGTCACACAGCTGGCAAGGGACAAGGGGCAGGGGGAGGACTGGTTAGTGTCCTTTTTACAACATCACATGCTTCCCAGAAGATGTGTTCGTGACATTCTTGCTCCAGTTCATCTAAGCTTCATCGTTTCTCACCAAAAGTGGCCGACCCAAAGAAACGGGCCTGGGGGCTGTGGGAAAACACAGTGGAGGTGAAGGTGGAAAGGGCGTTGAGCCATCTGGCCCAGGGGTTTGTATTTGACAGAGGCCACCAGCATGGCAAGAAGAAAGTGTGGCTTTCCTCAAAAGGTTAACAATCCCCTTCCAAACGTCCTTCGTCCCAGGGGTTGGGGGCTGGGGGTAAGGAGGCCCTTTCAGGGAGTGCAAAGGAGCCTGGGACGTGGATCAGTGGAACTGCTCAACAGCAGACCCAGGGCAGCTTCACGCACAGGAAACGGCTCCATCAGGACGCCACACACACTGGCCTCAACATCTAGAGGAATCTTTGCTCCTACTCTTTCTTTCAAATCTTCCAAAATTAATTTTTCCTGCATAGTGTAACTTCCCAACCATACTGGTATTTGCAGCCCCTGTCCCTTCAAAAATGGACGTTTTTGTGCCATTCAGGTGCCATTATTGCCATTGATGTATCTTAGGTATCCTGCAAGCTCATGAATGCCGTGGGAAGAGCCAATTCAGTCTGAAAATACCGGGTGTTCAGAGCCTAGCCTGCCATCCTCAAACTTGACCACGAGAGGGAACCAAAGCACCAAGACCGAAACTTCCAAAGTTCTTTTAGGATGCATAAAACCCTACTAAAATTGGTCATCTTTAAAAATAAATGATCTGGTAATAAGAAAAATATGTTTACAGCAACGTTACAAGAGTTTTCTAGAATTACAAGATCATACCAAAAATCTGTTTCAAGGAATGACGTGGACGTCACTCGCCTTAATCCAACCAGCAGTTGCAGCTAAAATACCTGAAATTCCCAGATATATGTCCAAAACAAGAGACCAGAACAGCCTGCAGTCATCCAGTTGAAGTCACAGTCAAATTCAAACCCAGACCTTACATGGCTCAGGCAGCTTAATACTTTAGGAGAAATAACGTCCAAGTTTTCCTTTCTTTGTACACTTACAAGTTTGTGCAGAGAAAGAACCCTAGATTTGGGGATCACGGCCAAGGCACTATTTCTTCATCTAAAAAATAGAGGGATTGAGCTAAATCAGAGGCTCTTCACTAAAGGTCAGTCGAGTCTCTGAACTCCCTAAATTCCTGTAAAATGTCCTGTTTACATGTGGGTGTACATTTTTTACCCAAAGTGAGAGTCCAAATGGGTTCTTGACCAATAAAAATTAAAAGGTGCCTTCCAGCTGCAAGACATTGCAGTTCTGGGCTTCCTCAAGTGGAATAGGAAATATTGAATATATCAACTCAACTGCAAGAAATTTGCTGCTAACGTGCCTGGGTAGAGCTGTCCTAATTGATGATGTGCTTTCCTTCAACTCCAGTGTTTGGAAAAGGCGACCACCAGGAGAGACAAACCAAAGACCCTTCCCCCTATCAGTACCGGAAGCCTGCAGTTGAGCTGCTGGTGAGTCACAAGTGGCCGAATCAGGCAATGTCCTGAGCCACAGAGTCTGTGGCAGATTAGGGAGCGGACGTCCAGAAAAGACGCCCTCTGATATAGGCAAACTTTGCTTGAATTCATATATCCAGAAACATAATTACCTGGGATAAAAATGCCTATTTTTCATAGTCTACTTTATAAAATTTCATATTCCTTTTATTTGAATTAGTTATTATCTGTCTTCCTCTAAATCTGGCATTCAAGCATTTAGGAAACAAGCTGGTGCCAATTTTCAAACACAGAATATTTACGTGTTTAATTTTATGGACAGTTAAATTTTAAAGACGAGACATGCTGGGGGTGGGGAATAATTTCTTCTGGAAAGAGTGCGGTATAGAGGTAGTCATGGTTGAAATAAAGAGTCTAAAGATCTGTGGTTAAATATCAATTCTACTGTTTGACCTTGACCTTTGCCAGTGAGAACCCTCTGTCTGTGCTGGAGCCCTCATCCCCAGGATGAGGATAAATACGGTGTCTTGTACTGCAAGGTTGTTGCCCATAGTCAATGAGGTAACACGTCAGACAAGACAAAAGGTATTTCTAAATACCAAATGAAAACGTTAACTTGGTCCCCGAGCTAGCACAAATGTGGCTTCTCAGCGTGGGAAGCGCAGGGTGTGGGAGCTCCTTGTCTTGCCCCTGGACAGGATCTGGACACCATGGAGGACACCGCTGAGATAAAAGCGGAAGCGAACACTTCCATGGCTTCCTGGATTCAGAGTCACCTGACTGCCCACGGGAAGAGGGTCAGCAGAGCCCTCAGTTACATCACAGGGGAGATGAAGGAGTGCGGCGAGGGGCTTAAAGGTAAAGGTCCTGCGAGCGAAGCCCTTGACCCTGCCCCTAGAGTGTCACTTCCAAGCGTCCCCAGCAGGCACCATGTGCCGCAGTTCTTGGTAGATTAGACTGAGTACCATTTCTACGGTCGCTCAGAAGGAATAGGAGTTTTGCTGTGACGGCAGACATGCAGACTCCTGGGAGGTGAATACAATACGTGTCAGTGTGCGAGCCCTCATTTCCAAACCGAGCAGCCTTGCTCTCACACATATCCCATCGGGCATTTAGGCCTGGGATTCTAGAGTCACCATTCCAAAAAAAAAAAAAAAGCCCGTCCTATGGACGACTCTTGGGAGAACTATGTCTACTAGTCCAATAAGTTCTCTCTTGCAATCCTCCCAGAGCCCAGGCCATGGTTTTGACACCCTCTGTGCAGCAAGAGAATTTTCTTTTTGGATGTATCTTCTTGAAAATTCATGCCGCTCTCACAGGGGGACAGATAGCTCAGGGTACCTTATCCCCACTGCTTGAAAAACATTGCCACAACCAGCTGGCGATGGGTCTGAAGAGTTTTCTGGACCGTCAAATGCCCTCTTGGGTTCCTGGCTTATCCCCCTCTGTGGCAGGTGACAGTAGGGCCCTGCGAACCCACTTTGGATGCGGAGCTTCCCGCACCTTCCCCCCACCCACCTGAGTCCCACGCAGGACCGGCACACCTGAACATTGACTCCCTGCCCTGGTTCCATTTCAGACAAATCCCCAGTGTTCCAGTTCCTCGACTGGGTCCTACGGGGCACGTCGCAGGTGATGTTTGTGAACAACCCCCTCAGCGGCATCCTCATTGTGCTTGGCCTCTTCGTCCAGAACCCCTGGTGGGCCATCTCGGGCTGCTTGGGCACTGTTGTGTCCACTTTGACAGCCCTCATCCTGAGCCAGGACAGGTAAATTCCAGGAGACCCAGGGCCCAAGCATGAAGCCAGAGGTCGCTTCCTGCAGGGACCCTATGCCACCTTCCCATCGCCTTGCTGCTGGCCTCCAAGCTCAGACACTGTTCAGACTAAGGACACTAATAAATAACAACAGCCACTCCCTCATTATTTGGTAACAGCTCCACATCGCCCAGGGGAACGTGAAGGGCTGATGTCTTCCCTTCCCATTCCCAGTGGGGCCATCTGCTGAAAGGTGTGTGCAGTCGGGCCCCCAGCTGAGAAAAATCTGGGTCAGAAGGGAAGTCAAGAAGGTAGTGCCCCTCCCGAGGCCCTGGGGGACCCTGCTACCCCAGCCCTCCTCCATCCCTCCAGGTCGGCCATCGCGGCAGGACTCCACGGCTACAACGGGGTGCTGGTGGGGCTGCTGATGGCCGTGTTCTCAGACAAAGGCAACTATTACTGGTGGCTTCTGCTCCCCGTCATCATGATGTCCATGTCGTGGTAAGTTTTCTCCTGAGGCTGCAGGTGCAGTCAAGGGCTGCCAACCTTTCCACCTCAGCTCCCTGTCTGTCTAAACTCAACTTTAAGGGGGCATGGACTTCGCACATCAGAAGCATCCACTGGAAATAATTATTAATGTCATACAGTGACAGACCCATGCTAGGTTATCTGTGGACAATATCTCAGTACCTACCAGCCTCCACTCTTCTTTTTGTGAGATCTAAAAGGGTTTCTGGTCCTACTCAGCCAGAGCACAGAGAAAGAACTGAGGCCCATATATAGGTGAAGAGCCATACCACAGCATCCTATCCATTTCTAGAAACCTTCTCATCCTCCTGCTGCCCCCCACCCAGCTTTCCCCCATCCTCGGGACCCCTGACAAGCCTGGAACAACCTCCTAGTGCAGGCTGAAGGACCAGCCACTGAGCAGAGCCCTTAGAGGGTCAGGGCTCAGCTCCCCTTCCCCTCCAGAAATCAGCCATGGGGCATTCTGGGTAGGAGGCTTGGTGCTCTCAGCTGCTCAACAAACATTTGTGGAAGGAAGGAAGGACTACAATTCTGCTCCTGTCACTCCCCCACTCTCCTCATGCCTGAGCATGGAGCTGCATGACTTTTCAAGGAGCTTCTGTGACTCTTTGCCTTAGGTCTTCCCCCAGAAAGCCCTCTTTCTAAAGCTGAGCCTGGGCGTCTACCCTATCACCGCACCAGGCCCAGGGAGGAGGCCATGGGGAGATGTGCTCAGGGGCCAGTCAAGCTCAGAGAACATACCCAGCAGGCTGCTTTTCCTTGGGAAAGTGCTCCTGTTCAGCCTAGTATCAGGGCCTGAACTTCTTGAATAGTCTCCTGTGCTTCTGCCACAGCCCCATCCTCTCCAGTGCCCTGGGGACCATCTTCAGCAAGTGGGACCTCCCGGTCTTCACGCTGCCCTTCAACATAGCCGTGACCCTCTACCTGGCGGCCACCGGCCACTACAACCTCTTCTTCCCCACGACGCTGCTGCAGCCTGCATCCTCCACACCCAACATCACCTGGTCAGAGGTCCAAGTGCCCTTGGTAAGTGTCTGGGAAGGCAGAAGGGCAGCGTCTGTCCGAACGCCTGTTAATGTGGCATTTACTGCAGCCTCCATGGGTAATGCCTATTAACAACCGCACAGTGTGAGGCACTCAGCATGCAGTCTCTCTTTAGCCACCATCCTTTTCCTGCCTCTCCGTAAGAGCTAACAGGACCATTTTTGGTCCCATGCTGTCCTAGCACAGAGGAAGAAACTGAGGCCTGAGGTCACACACCTAATCAGTGAAGAATGGAGTCAAGATTAGCACTCTGACCTCCTACTGCTACACCTGGGTTCTTTCCTTTTTCCTTTTGGAAAAAAATCTTTTTGATGCTTTTCTCCAGTTTTCCTCCAGCTTACACTGTATATTTTCTTCCATCAGTCTTACTGAATCACTAAAGACATACACATTACAAGACCACCTGTGGGCTAACGAAGTCTCTCTTGCAACCTCCAGAATGGGTTGCATTCGCTCTCTGAGGCATGGTCACACCATAAAGCACAGGTGTTCCTCCATTAAGAAATGTCTAGATATTAGAGCTTTTAACATTTTTTTGCAAGTATTTTGTGTATAACGCTGGCCTCTGGAAGTCTGCCAAGATAATTAATAAGACACGTTTTAGCTGAGGTTCTCCTGCTTTCCATTACACTAGACTACTCTCCATGGTCTGGGGCTCGCTCTGGAACTTTGCTATTGACAAGTCATCATCTAACCACGAAACCACTTGGGCTTGTTGAAAGAACTTTCAGAAATAACAATGACTCATTTCTTGTAGCATTTCATAGAATACGACGGCATGGTAGAAAGGCCCTGCATTTGCACTAAGAAACATTATTTAGGATGAGAAATAATAATAATAATAATACATTATTTAGGAAGAGAAATATTCGTGTTGGCCTCATCCTTGTGTCTGTGTGTGCGTGTGTGTGTGTGTGTGTGTGTGAGGACCTTTGTGAACCAGATGTGAGAAGAGGTTGGTAACTCACCCCTTAGGCTTCCCTTTCATGGTATGTACCCCACCAATCAGTTTTGAAGGCACAGTTGCTCTAACCGGCTGGCTATGGGGAGATGGTGTTAGAAAGGGCAAGTTGAAGATATTATGCATTCTCCATGCCACATTTTCATTGGAAAAGATACCTAGGAATTTTGTAGAAATGAAAAACAATTAGGGAATCCCGTACAAATACTTTAGAACCCCAAAGTTCCAGAAAAGAAAAATTCAGTTTTTGGTGGTTGCCTTTTAAGAAGTAACTCTAGCCAGTTAAATGGATTATGATAATGACTAATATGTTTTGTCTTTTTGACCACTCATGAGAGCCTTGAGTGTTGGGGAAACAAGTAAATGTCAGGAGGAGGGTCTAAAACTCCCAACAGTGTTGAAGCCCCATGAGTTCCTCTGCCCTCTGGTCCCCGGAGGGCCCCCTAGATGGTGTCACCAGCTGGGACTACACTGCCCAGCACTGCTGCCTCTGTGTCGAGCTCTCCCACCCGCCCGCCCGCACCCACATGGTAATGCCAGAGCCCCCACCCTGTTCCCTGTTCCTGGGGTCACAGGAGATTGAGTCTGAAGGGTTAGCCCACTAAGCCACCCCACGGGCTCCTGCAATGTCTTCCTGTCTCCGCATACCTCCAGGGGCAGAGTCTTCTCGGAAGGCAGTGGGTTGAGAGAAGAGCTGCTTCCTTGTAATATATAGATACCCTGGCCCAGGACTCTGCTTCTTCTCAGCTCACTGCCCCAGGGTGAGACGAACCCCAGTATACCCTGCATGACCACTCCCTTATGCACTTTCCTAACTCAAGGGCCTTTGGCCAACTTTCCAAACCATGGGACCAACCCCAGTCGCTGGGGAAGGCTGCATGCCCAGGATGCTTCTCTTGAACTCCAGAGCACGTGTGCAAGTGCCCACAGGCAGTGGATCCTGCCTCCTCAAGCCCTTCACATTGGCAGACAGGCCCCGCTTCCCTGAGCTACGTGGAGGCCTGACGCAAGCTGGGTGCTCATCTGTCGGTCACCATTTCATTGGCTTATCAACCAAAAGAGCAGAGACCATACTACCTCCTCGGAGACTCTTCTGTGAGTCCAACTGCTCACCCAGACCAGACTAACACGACCACAGCCCAGACACTTTACTCTTGGAAACACAAAAGACCATTTTTTCATAGCATATTCAGGCTTCTAGTCATAATTTTAGGGTTTTTTTTTTTTTAAGTTACAAGAGAGTTTTTAAACCCCAACCTTGATCAGACATCTCCTCATTTTAAGTTTCTAGTTTCTCTTCAGTGGGGGTTCAGTGCCTTACACTCACGTTTCTAAATAAAGGAAACTTAACATCTTAAACTATTGTTCTAAGAACTCAAGATTAAAACAGAAAAGCTTGTGTTCCTTTCAGAGTTCATCTATTTGGATACAAATATCTTGGAAACCTGCTGCAGAATGTTAGGGTAGAGACTTTGGCACAAATCTTTTCCAGCCAAGGTTCCAGTTGTCTCTGGTCTCCCTCTGTAACCGCACGTGATCCTTTGCCCCCACAGCTTCTGAGAGCCATCCCTGTAGGAATCGGCCAGGTCTACGGCTGTGACAACCCCTGGACTGGAGGCATTTTCCTCATAGCTCTGTTCATCTCGTCCCCTCTCATTTGCTTGCACGCTGCGATCGGCTCCACTGTGGGGATGTTAGCAGGTTAGTCTCATCACTTCTCCCTTACTAATGGGCCATAAGGATGTTAGTGTCTGGAGTGAGCTCCAAAGAAAATGGTGACACGTGTCTTCAATACCTGTGGCCCCCCGACCCCTGCTGATGCCCGCCCACTTTCGCTCCTTCCATTATACCCTGTTTCCCCACTTCGGGTGCCAGTGCCCTCATGCTTCTGTGAGCAAAAGCTGCCCTCCAGAAAGGCTTTGGTGTTAGCCGTTTACACCTTAGTATAAATTTAAAGTTTGAGAGAGGTTAATTACAGGCATGTTTGTGTTTTACGTCTTATCTCGAGAGATGATACTCCAGTAGAGAACATTAAGATATCAATGAAGAAGGAAAAGTCCTCTTTCTTGGCAGGGGAGGGAAGTTCTCTGGACTGCTTCAAAAGGCCGCAGAGTCCTTACCCCAAAAGCTCTCTTCTACCATAACAGCTACACCACTAGCACTCATGTGGCTCTATAGCCATTTCTTCCCTTTAGTTATTTTTTTCACTGAATAAGATCAGAAGTTCTTTTTTATAAATGCCTAAGAGAATGGCTGGTCTGGGCTTTGAGCACTATGGTGGTTTTGGGGGCCGGCAGGAGAGCCCCACGAGACCACCCCTGCCAAACTCAACACCGATGCCTGTCTTCTCTCGTAGCCCTCACTATCGCGACGCCCTTGGACTCCATCTACTTCGGCCTGGGCGGCTTCAACAGCACGCTGGCCTGCATTGCCATAGGGGGCATGTTCTACGTCCTGACCTGGCAGACGCACGTCCTGGCCGTCGCCTGCGGTAAGGACCGCCACCACGTCCCTTTGCCCCTTGCACGCCCCCGTGCCTGTCCTTTTGGGAAAACCGCACTGAAAACCCTGTGGATCCTCCACAGATAAATGGGAGGATTGTTTGCTTCGTAAAAGGCTTTTTATCTAAAACTGTTTTTGAATGGTTGCTTAATGATTCACGCAGTAAAAATTATTTTCATGGAACACAAAGCGCTCAGCCACATGAAGACAGAATTTTGAGCTGGTGGTTGTTTGGTTGTTGTTCCCGGGCTGTCTCTGTGATTGCCACTCTCCTGGCTGGTGATTGAAACCAACCGACAGAGCAACTCTTCCACGAATTAATCTTTTTATATAGAATTGGGTGATTTACATCAGTTACAGCAATTAACCTTAAGCACCCAAACACTAATCATAGGACCTTCAAATAATGCTTACGTTGTAGAAATGCTGAAGGGTGTGGGTACTCAGTGACTCTCTAATAAAGATTTGCTGTTGTTAATATCCTAGGGACAATTAGGATGCTTTCAGTTGAGAAACAGGATTCAAAAGCAAAGCCCGATTCCACTGGCTCATTTTCACAGAGCCTCCTCACCTCTTACTGGCACTTGGCTCTTCCCAGTGGCCCAGTCTGGCCATCCCTCTGCAGGCAGAGCCTGGAAGACGAGGCAGTGGGCCTATGTGGTCTTCCTCAAGCTTACAGGTTGCTGCTCCTCACTGGAAACCCATATTCTGTTAATAACTTGGGATGAAATAGTCCAGCAGGGAGTCCTGGGATCCACTTGGCCTTGGCCATATAGTAAAATTTTCATGTATGGTTTATGCTGCTAAGTGTTCCTTTGCTAGAATGCAAGGTGGTGGGACCCAAGAGAACCATAACGGCTCCATTCTGGCCCTTTTTAACAAAGTTCATCTTCCGCCTTAGCTGTGCTGGCATTTGCCTGGAATGTAACACATTTCAAAGCTGTCAAGTAATAGAAACATAACTCAAGTTTTATTTAATCGGCCAGATAGCATTTGTGGCCTAAATGTCTGGGGGGATAACGTGCAGGCTGAGCTTGAGGCACCAGTAGTCACTGGACTGTGTCCTGGTTCTCTTTGCAGCCCTGTTCGCGGCCTACCTGGGCGCCGCCCTGGCTAACGTGCTCTCCGTGGTGAGTCTAAGAATGTGCCACAACTCCCTTCCTGCGGTTCCTTCCGCTCCCTGAAGCCAGTGCAAACCTCTCCCCTGGGAACCCTTCCCCAATTCTTCCCTCTCGTCTCCAATCACACTGCCTGCCTTGGCACCTGCAGACAGAAGGAACTGGGTCTCAAAAGTTTCAGTGTCAGCTGTTGGCCCAATCAGATCCCATTAGCCTTGGGCCCATGGAGCTTCTTACAAAAGGACAATTTGACGAGCATTATCTTGTAAATTGAATTCTGTCACCTCATCCTCTAGATTCCGTTTTAAATCTTTATTATTTAATGTGTGTGTGTGTGTGTAGAGAGCAAGTGCCCAACTAGCTTATGGGCCAGTGCACATCTTTGTTCATCCCTTGGCAACTCGGTGCTGAGGGGGTCGTGAGGGAAGCGTTCGGGGAAGACAGGGAACCAAGCTGCAGCCATACCTGAGAGAAGGCTGAGCTGGGGGCTATGAGCACATGCAGCCATCCAAGAACCCCGGCTTTGTCTGAGCACTGGTGAGAGGAGGTGTCGGGGTCAGGAGGAGCCGCGTGGCAGCCCCAGCAGAGGGTTAAGGCACATGGCCCGGCACCGAGGGCTAGCGGCTCAGCCCACAGTCAGTGCCTCCCCCTTTTGGATAAGGTTTCAAGGGCACATTTTGTAAAAGCATCCAGGAAAAGTCCCAGTGGTCCTGAAAATGGGGATGAAGGTGGGCATTCTACCCACACCTGCCTAAATCCCTTCTTCACCCTTAGTGAAATTGGGCAGGTTGAACTTAGCTTAGGAAAGAATTTTCTAGGCAGGAGAATTGGCCTTCCCTGATATCATCCTATGTCCCCCAGTGGACTAATCTCCCCCTGGGCCCCAGCGAACTGTGTACGTTCCTCTGCTGCAACACTTGGAGTACGGTAGTGACGAGCCTCGTACACATTCTTCCTCGAACACCTTCAGCCCGTGTGTTCCTTCAGAACCAGGGCCCGGTCATATTCTAATCTTTATCTCTAGTTCCTATTGCAGTACCCAGCACATAAGAGGTGCTCAAGAAATGCTGAATGACTGAAACTCTAGGGGAGCAAGCCGCCACCATGGGGGGCATAAGAGCTGGGGCTGAAGCGTCAGCCATCAGAAACACGGACGGGTAGCAAGAGCATGGAGTATGGGCTCTGTGGCTCCTTGTGCTCCGGGCTTTCACATCCTGCGTGTACCCATCCTTACAGCTGACTGTCCAGGCAGTGACTGGGTGTCACGTGCTTTCCTTGGGCAAGGACTAGAAGAGATGCCAAACAGGATCCCAGGCACTTACAGGATGATTGACCCTTTCTTCTGTGTACAGAGAAGTTAGAGGTTATACCACTCAATTTAGGCTTTTTTTTCTTTCCTAAATCAAGGTTATTTTCTGTGTGCCTGTGATGTTTAAGACACTGTGCTGATCACTCTCAAGGATATGAAAAAGTGCAGGCTATTTACTCACTCTGAAGGAATTTCTAATATCCTTGAGGCACAGGATATAAAAATGTCGAGTGACATTTATGAGCCCCTTCAAGCCCTCCACAGACGAGAGCACTTAGGAGCTGTGTTCCTCTGCTTTCTCACCAGCATGCGTATCACGGCCTGTGTCTTCCACAGTGCCACCCTCTACTCCATGGTCATGACCACGTGCTGAGGGCTATTTATGGGGTCCTTAGTACGCATGAGGCCCCAACTCTCTGAGTAAACACTGTTATCCCTACTTAACTCCTGAGGAAATAGGTCTCAGATGATTGAAATGCCTTTAACAAGGTGGTTGGAGCTGAGATGTGGATCTGGGCCCGTGGGACTCTAGACCGACGTCCTTTCCCACTGTGGGACTCCAGGGGGTGCTTCCCAAAACACACTGTGTAGTGTGAGCAGGGCTTTGGGGAGACTCTTTGGGTGGAATTCATTATGCTTGAGTATCTTATGGCCACAGTTCTGGCTGCCATGTTCTTCCCCAAGTCCCATCCAGCAGCACCATCTTTGACCACACACATTATGGGCACATGGTATTACCTGAGGTCTTCACTGCTTATAATGAAATGAGGTTGGAGGTGAGGAGGACATGATTTGGTCTGCCTCATAGTTGAGTCTGAAGGCTCCTTGTCAGCAAGCTCTCCACTCAAGTGGTCTCAAGTAAGAGTGGGGAGGCATATCACAAAGGCTCAGGGCATCTTAAGGAATAAAAAACAGGTCAACACCATGAGAAGGGGAGCTGGGAATGGGAGAGCCCTTAAGAAGAGAAGTCGCTGCCCTCCACTTCCAGGCCCTGGGACAAGGACAGCATGTCTCTGCTTCTCTCCAAATGTCTGTTCTATCTCCCTGTGTCTCTCTGCAGTGCACACAGTCCCCCAGCGGCCACTCAGCACTGCTTGGCTCTCCAGTCCTTTCAGACCAAGAGCTCAGTCTTTCTTAGTTCAAATTCTCAAAAGAGGGATCCAATTCCCAGGCCATCTGCCTGTGGAAGTTGCATGTGAGTCAAGCGCCTTGCTCTGGTCCAATCGGCTGTGACCGGAGAAATATCGTGAACTACAAAATGGCTGCCAAATCTGCTCCTTCAACAGGGGCTATGGGAGAAGGCAGACAATGGTCAGAGGTCCTAGAGTTGGAGGTATAGCCTGGCCAGACAGCCTAAGACAAAACAGGATTTCTACATAAAGCCATATTGTAATAGGGTTTCAATGGCTGCATTATGAAGAATGTGTGTCCACCTGTTACAATGCAGGCAGAGAGCACTGACAGGATTACATTGGCCAAGAATTAAGTATTATTCCTATCATTGCCCATGAAGCATCCTGTCCTCTACCCAGGGCTGTATAGGGTTGTTAAAGGCTAATGAAACAAACACAAGCATGTGATATAACCAAGGCTTCTCTTGTGTCTTCCCCCTGCCCCTTGCTCAGTTTGGACTGCCACCATGCACCTGGCCCTTCTGCCTCTCGGCGCTCACCTTCCTGCTCCTAACGACCAACAACCCCGCCATCTATAAGCTTCCGCTCAGCAAAGTCACCTACCCAGAGGCCAACCGCATCTACTACTTATCCCAGGAGAAAAACAGAAGAGCATCAACAATAACAAAGTACCAGGCCTATGATGTCTCCTAGACTGCCTTTTCCAAAACATGTCACTGTACATTCAGCCTTCAGCAGGTTGTCCAGGTCTCCAGGCTGAAGACCATGCAACCTCCCTTTCTGTCTGTTCTGCGATTTTCCCCTTAAGCGAGCCTACACCCTAGTTATTCCCCCACATAAGGACATACGTGTGTAGTCACCATTTAGGGACCTCTCATTTCTAAGATGTACAACACTTATCAAAGATACAGTTAGTTTGGACTTCATACCCATAGCTCACTCCGGAAGAGCTCCCTTTGAGGTGATTTGCCCTCCTCTGCAAAATAAGTCACATCCCTAAAAAGAACTCATCAAGAAGGAGACAGAGATTGGTAGCATGGGCCTCCAACTCAGGCATGTCATGGAGCCGTGCACAGTACCAGGGAACATGCATCAACCTGGAAGGTGATGGGATGGTTCTGCCCCAGCCCTGCCTCTAGTGAGCTCCTGCCATCTTGAGTGAGCACATCCCTGCTCTCAGCCTTGACTTCCTAGTTTCATGACAGGGAGGGACTCTACAGTTCTCCCACATCAGAAGTGTTGATTCTTCTCTCTCTCTCCCATAAACTGACGAAATCAGCATGACCATCAAGTAATTACTTTGAGTAAGTAATAGATGGAGGGCTTCCCTGGAGAAGAGGCAGGAAAACGTTAATATTCTGAGATTTGTTCTTGAGTCACAAGCAGATACTCTCCAGACTTGGTGTTAGGAAACTAAAGTCACTGGAAATGCCAACATGCCTTCCTTTACAAAATAGAAATATTTCTGGAAATGTCATAAGATGAAAACTGATCTTTTTCAACATTCAAATCATGTTTTAAACCAATGTATTTTCTTTGATAGTATTCATAAGCATTCTCTTATTAAATGGTTAAGTTCACAAGATGGTATCAGGGTCTTCTTAAAATGTGGTTCACCTACTCTGTTCACACATTGCCCATTTGAGGGGTTTTTCATGGTCAAGCCAGTGTCTGACTGAGGTGAGGATGGGTTACAAATCATCAGAAGAAGGTCTGATTCACTTACAAAGAGAATTATATAGAAATGACCACGGTCATTGTTTTTTGAGTAGAAGCACGGGTTATTAACAACACACCTTACTTTTTAGGGCATAGTCTTTTAGTCTTGCATCCCCAAATTACAAACCCAGCCCCTCTTGAATGGCCAGTAACTCTTGTTATTTAGTTACTCTGGTTACAGCATAGAGCTCCTAACCCGCAGGACCCCTCTGTCGGAAGCCACGTGGCTCAGCCCTCCCACCCTTCCTCCACAGGATAGGGATAAACCTTCCCCAGCACCTCAGGGGACACCCCCCCATCTTACACTCCCAATTCAGTGTGATGGGGTGAGGATATAAGATGGGGGAAGAAGGCAAGGGGCAGGAGACACACCCTCTATAAATGCAGCTTTAAGGAAATAATTACATTTGACCAAAATCCATCATTTGGAAAAAGCTGGTGTCTATATTTATGTTTTCTTTCCTTGTCTGCCCTGAGATCCCAGCCATCTCCACTAGCCCAAGAGCCCTGGGCTGCCTGTTTCTCTACCACATCATATCCAGCCATTATGACTTCTCCAGGAAATTGGAACACTTCCTGCTGGAGGAAAATCCCCCACATGGGAAAGGGGAATGCGTCACACTCCAGAGGCTACCTCTGAGTTTGTGATCACACCTTGAGGCCAGGAAGGTCTCAGGCTATATTTTAATGACCATGGAGTTGTGGCTCTCTGAAGATCAGGCATCCAGGAATTTCCCCAGATGGCTGCTTCTGTTCACAGCTCACTCAGCTGCCCCAGAACTCTTAAGTGATGACATCGAACCATTAAAATAGCACTTTTCTGTGTGTTTTCCACCAAAGTGTTATAATCTGGGTTTATGAAGAGCAGGAAACCCTCCACACGCATACCATTCTGCTTAGTGACCACTAACAAATCCCTTCAGCTGTTCTAAGGATTTCAATATCCTCATCTATAAAGCAAATTGGGTTGGCCCAGGATATCAAGCAAGGTGGGAAGAGATGGGATAAAAGAATCCAACCCAAGAAAATGTATGAAGGCCGCAGGATTTCAAGTCTGTGTCAGCACCTCAATTAGGCGCCAACAGAGGAGAGAGGAAGCCAGCCCCCACCAGTTCCCACGAGTCGGCTGTGCGAGTGAGTGCATCTCTCCCGTCATACCTACAGCTCGAAATCAGCTGCAGGGGTAGTGTTTCCACCACAGAAATCCACAAACTACAAATCTGGGCTTTTTCCCCCAGACAGCCAGCTTACCAGCACACCACTGCCAAGCCAGTGTGGTGGGAAGAAGATAACTGTTGTAGGGCTCCAGACCGGAGGCTCGGAAACTAGGTACTCTAAGTACTTGATCCAGCAATGCCATGTAGATGCCATTCCACGTACAGGAGGCATCTTCAAGGACAGCAAACATGTTCTCAGGCATTAAAAAAAACTCAGAAGATTTACCCATGGAGTCCGACACTGAAAACACACCAGATGGAAGCATCCAAATAGAATAAATCCAGGAAATGTTGCAAGGGACACAAGGAGTGCAGGGAGATTGAACACTGGTAATGTTTGTTGTTCTTTAGGACCAAAGAGGGGAGAAATAGAAGGAAAGCACCTGTAACAACCTAAAGTGGAATATGACATGATGGGGGTGGGGAGAGGAATACAAAAGAGGCAAGAAGAGCCGGTTAGAGTACTTGGCTTGTAGAAAAACTGGTAAGTTTAAAAAGTCCACAAGGAGGAAGAAAAGGGTGATAAAAGCAATCACCATGAGAACAAAATTAGAATTCAAATTTTGAAACGAGAAGAAAATTCCATCTTTCCAATTAAAAACAGCAAAGGAGGGGGGGAAACGTCCTCCCCCCCAAAAAAAGATAGTAAGTACAAAAAAATAAACAGAAGGTAGAAACTGGTCATAATATAACAGTAATTGACTGAAAAAATGTTAACTATTAAATTTGCCACCTGGAAGACAGAGACCCTCAGGTTGCACTTTTGAAAAAAGACTACACAATTTGCTGTTCACAAGAAAAGCATTTAAAACAGAAGGACATAAATGTTTAAATACCAAAAAAAATGCGATAAGATAAATAAATAAATACGGACCAAAAGAAAGTTTAAGGCCTTGAAAAGTGAAATTTAATGGGCATCTGGGTGGCTCAGTCAGTGAAGCGTCTGCCCTTGGTTCAGGTCATGATCCCAGGGTCCTGTGATGGAGTCCCACATGGAGATCCCCGCTCAGCGAGGAGTCTGCTTCTCGCTCTCCCTCTGCCCCTCCCCTCTGCTCATGCTTGCTTGTGCTCTCTCTCTCTCAAAATAAATAAATAAAATCTTCTTAAAATTTTTAAAAAGAAGAAAAGTGAAATTTAAGGCAAAAAAAAGTTAAAAAACAAAGAATGATCTATGTCATTAATCATCAGGAAAATGCAAATCAAAGCCACAATGAGATATCATTTCACCTGTCAGAGTGGCTAGTATCAAAGCCAAGAAACAACAAGTGTTGGCAAGGACCTGGGGAAAAGGGTACCCTCGTGCCCTACTGGTGGGAGTGCAAACTGGTGCAGCCACTGTGGAAAACAGTGTGGAGGTTCCTCAAAAAATGAAAACTAGAACTACCTTATGACCCAGCAATCCCACTTCTGGGTATTTATCCAAAGAATACAAAAGCACTAATTCAAAAAGATATCTGTGCCCCTGTGTTCATTTCAGCATTATTTACAAAGCTGAGACATAGAAACAACCTAAGTGTCTATTGATAGATGAATGAATAATGAAAATGTGGAATAAATATACAACAGGGTCATTTGTGACAAGATGGATGGACCTCAAGGGCATTCTGCTAAGTGAAATAAGTCAGACTGAGAAAGACAAATACCATATGTTCTTACTTATAGGTGGAATCCAAAAATAAATAAATGATTTAAAAAAAAAGCAAGTCCATAGAGACAGAGAACAAACTGGTGTTTGCCAGAGGTGAGAGGTGGAGGGTGGGAGAAATGAGTGAACTGTTTTTGGTTTTGTTTAGTTTAAATACATTTTTAAAAAAGAACAAAGAATGATGTAAAAGGAACATAGGACAAGAGTACATAATTATCACAAACACATATACTACATAAACAACCTCGAATGCATCAAGCAACAGTTGGCTGAACTTCAGGAGAAATAAATCAATAATTGTAGCTTTTACCAAAACCTCAGAAACTGATATATCAAGAGAACAAAAAGTGAACAGAGAGATATCAGAGATACAAACAATAGAATTAGTAAGTGTGAGCTATTATTTACACACAAGATTCTAAACCCTCCCACTCAACATCCCCCATCCTAAAAAACCAAGCAGGGAAAACACATTTTTCTCAAGCATCCCTAGAATATCAACAACATAGACCATGTTTCATCACACCATAAAGCACAAAAAGCATAAATCACAAAATGCTGGTGGGACATTGGCGGGGGCAGCCACTTGGGGAGCAGGTCCTCAGTATTCAGTCATGTTAAGTAGACACACCCTCTGTGACCTAGAAATTCCCCTCCCAAGTGTGTCCGGTGCTCAGGGAACGTATGCCCTGCTTCCACGGTGGGCCGCCAGGAAGGCTGTTTGTCCCAGCGTTCACCGTAGTGGGAGATCTGGAGAAGGCGGAGGCAAAGCGGAGTGGGGCGCGCCGTGCAGCCCCCGCAGCCGGTAGTTGCCCAGGACCACAGAGCAATGTGGATAGATCTTAACCTAGTGCTGGACTAAAAATCAGAACGTGACATTTATGATCAATATCATTTGCATTAATTAAAAATGCATGCACATCAAACAACAATGCACGGTTTGCAATTACTCCTACAGACAAAATAGAGAAAAGGCAGTGGAGTATAAAAAGGAAAAGACATGCACACTTTGATATTCAAGAGAGGCGCCTTTCCTGGGCCGATGAAGATCACAAGCAAAGAGTAAGCACACGGGTAACTCAGCTCTGCCAAAAAAAAAACAAAAAAAATCTTAACTGGGTGGGGCTTAGAGTGTGCTCTCCTCAGCCCATCAGAGCCTCTGGCTGGCAGTGTCCCAGCGGCCCCAGACTTGGGGCACGGTCAATCCTCAGAGCCCCCTAGTGCTCCATGCTGCCTGCACCAACATTTGGAAACATTCTGGCCAGGCTATAACATTTAAAATATGTATTTTATATATTAAATATAATTTTATATATTAAAATAATTCTGTGCTTTGCCTCCAAATTAGATGAACATTGTAATCCCAAGAGTAACAACAGTAATGAGCTTGTTATGTATTTCCGCTTCTCAAATGTTTTAGAATCTCAGATGAAATGTGGAAAGAAAGGGAAATTTTGTTGTTGTAGAGAATGAAAGCAGTGGAGTTGAGATTATCAGCTGGGTTCACAAAGAGTGGGGAGCTCAGAGATAATAAATTCACCTCCCACAGTCATCAAACCTAACTGACGAGTCCACCAGGTTGGGTGTGGAAAGGTCCCAGCTCTGAAGTCAAGCAGAGCTGGTTTTGAACGCAGCCCTTCTCTGTTCCTTACTGGCTGGGGGTTAATCTCTCGCCTGCAGCGCATCATCTATAAATGAGGATGATGCCCGCCTAAGCGCACTGTTGATGTAGCGCTAAGAACCCCTGATATTAATGGGTCCACACCAGGAGTCATCCATGTGTGGTGCTGGGGGGAGGGAGGGTCTCACACTCTTACGCCCAGTCCCCAGGCAATCCCAGTGACCAGAAATGCCCAGGAAAGCCTGGACATCATCTTGTAGGTTTCCTTTAAAATGTGGGTGTTCAGGCCAGAGGGGCCAGATCAGAACCTCTTCTTAGCTTTAAGATGCTAAGGAAAAGACTGGCTGGACACTGGACATAGCTCAGGTGTGACCCAAATGGGGGTGCACCAAGGCATCCCCTCATTTCACCATGTGGACTGTCCATCTTCCTTCCTCTCCTAACTCACATGTTTTAGGGAAACTTTCTCAAAATGAGCTCCCCAGAGGCCCTGGTTCCTTAAACCCTTAAGGTCACTGCTAGGACACAATTGTTCTCTGCTTCAATAATATGGGTCTTTTCTCCAGTTAGATTGTAAGTCCTATGAGGATAGTGGTTGTAATACACAAACCCACACATGTAACACACATACACACTTATGCACATGCACACATACGTACACACATGTATCTACACAGAGATACATAATACATACACATGCTATCACGGGAGTACGTACACATATGAACACACACAGAGACGAACCCGCCTATGTATACACACACATTTATGCATTCATGCAGAAATCATACATATGTACCCACATATATAAGTACATCTCAGACACACACACAGTTGTTTTTGTTTTTTGTGTCTCTTCCGAGGACTAGCCACAGATGGGCACCTAGAGGCCCTGGGAAAATAATTGATTGAGGGATGGAAACACCTCTTATCCCCACTCGGCCTCCTTCTACAGAGCCCATTCGCTCAGACTGGCTGGATCTTGTGATCTACTTCCTGCATTTAACCACCTGCACATAACAGACACACAGAATCTCAGGCAGGCCAGCTGCCTGAATCTTGCCTCCAAAACTTCCCAACATATACTCCCTGAATAGTGTTTAGGGAAGGAACTCTTCAGAACAGACCCACCATCCAACCCTAAGCATGTCATCATTTGATGGGTAATAAATTCAAGCCACTACAAATGTCCTTTGCCACCATCCTTTCCTTATAGAGCCTCCATGGTTTGGACCCAGATCATGAAATGGTCTTAGGTGAGGCAGGTGGATGGGAGACCAGTAGCCCTCAAACTTGACACACAGCAGAATCACCAACCCCCAGATTCTGATTCAGTAGGTCTGAAGCAGGGCCTGAGAATTTGCATTTCTAACAAGTTCTGGCATGATGGGGACCAGGGACCATGCTTTGAAAACCAGTGGTATAAACTCAGAAATAGGATGCTGCCTCCAGTCATCCCTTCCCCTTGCTCTGCTAGTAGTAATTCCATGGTTTGCAAACTTTTATGCATATAAGAATCATCAGCAGTGCTTATTAAAACACAGATTCCTGGCCCTCACCCCCAAAGATTTTGATTTAGTAGATTTGGGTGACACCAAGAATCTGAACTTCTAGCTAACTCTCAGATCATACGGATGTTGCTGGATCAAGGTCCAGACTCTGAGATCATTGCCTGGGCTGGATTAGAATCACCTGACTCCAGATCACATAGGTCCCCAGGGGCCTGGGGCCAGGTAGTTTTAAAGCTCCCGGTGTGCAGCCAGGGTGGAAAACAACTATGTTGAGCCCCCGCCATCCTCAGTCCCCAGTGGGTTTTGATAAGGGGCAGCAGGGCCGACGTGGGTGCAGTGAGAAGCACGGGGTGCCTGGAGGCGGGAGGGGTATGCGCAGGAGGCAGAGAGAATCCTCAGAAGTGGTGTTTGCCTCTTTCTCGGTGTTGTTGGGTCCCAGCCCTGCACCCCAAAGGAGACTACTTTACAAAAAATGAAACCACTAAACAGGAAACATCTGGCCCAGGAGGCTGAGCGACAAGCAAGGTTTTGCATTGGCCCCGGAAACCTGCTGCGCACGGAGCCTGGGCCCTAGAAAGGAAGACACTGAAGCAGCTGGGTCGCCCGCCACACCTCCGCTCCCTGAGGTTCTCAGGCAGGGGTCTCCCTGGCCCCACGGCAGAGGCAGCGCTGGCCGGCGGAGAGGCGTGGTGAGAAGCTGCAGGGGTGCTGTGTGAGCAGGTATGGATCCTCCGTGGGGATGGAAAGTGGAAGGGGTGGGGAGGCAGGGACAGCAGCGGGTGCTGCCGCAGGGGGACAGACAGGTGGGCAGGTGGTAGACTAGAAAAGGCGCTCCATCGGCCCGGTAGATGTTTGAGGTAAGAGATAAAGAAGAGTGAGAAAAGCAGAACACAGAGAAATGTGGGAGAGCGGGTGCTGGGAGCCCAGGCGGTCCCATAACAGGAAGAGGGCCAACAACAGGAGGGTTTCAGGGGTGGCATGAGGCTCCTCCCCTCTGTGAACTGCCCGGTGGGGCCAGGACGGGATAGGGACAGGGACAGGGGGCAGTGCTCACTCCTCTCCCCAGGACTCGCTTCTTGGGGAGTCAGTGTGAGTCAGGAGGACCCACTGGAACGTTGGAGAGAGAGTGTCACCTCCAGTGTGGCCTGAGCCTATGTGGCAAAGAGAGTCATGGGGGTGGGAGGTGAGCCAATCAGGCAGCCGGGCATTAAAACTCCTGGTAGCCAGACCAGCTCCCTCAGAACCTTGGGGTAGGGGAACAGGCAGGAGCAGTTTTCAAAGCTCCCCAGGGCATGCAGCCAAGGGTGGATGCCCCCGTAGTGGAAGGTATAGAGGGGCCGCGGGCCAGTGCCCTTGAACATAGTAAGTACGAGGGAAGCTGCAGCAGAAGATCCTCTAAAGGGTTATTAGGTGGGAGATACCCCCAGGCAGCATTATTTTGTCAAAGGAGGGTGTCCCTGCCCCCAGGGTCAGAGTCGGCCTGTTTCCATGCAATTCTTAACCTCTGGAGCTGGACAAATTTCAGCTGTGGTGCCGGCCCCACAAAAGAGCTGTCACATCATATTCGGCCCATCGGATTGCTGAACAGAGAGACACTGGCAGAGCCCAGGACCCAAGACTGAGGTGAGGACCCGGGGGGCAGGACAGGGAGCCTGGGGCCGGGGCCAGAGGACCCAGCGCCATTCCTGGGCCACCAGCTTCCCACTCTCCGGGGTCCCCACCTTGGCTCCTTGGCCTCAGCCCCAGGACCTCAACAGGAATAGACTGAGCCCCTTGTGGAGAGGGGTGGGCTCCATCGCTCCTGGTCCCTCCCCCGCCGTTCCCCCTCCTCAGTGAGAGAGTGACACAGTTACAGTAGAGTAGACCCCCTAATATGTCCAGAAATAGGCAGCACTCCCACCTCCACTGTCTTCTATCTCCAGTTCTACCTCCTTCCCTCTCCTCCACTGACCACCCCACCCCTGACAGGCGAGCTATTTGCAAGTTCAAGTGCTGTGCTGTCCCTCCCGTTTCCAGCCTCGTAGGACCCGTGCACTTACATGGCCCTCTCATTTGGTTTAATGCTCTTCTGTCACTATCTCAAAGTCCTTAATAATGTCTGCACGGGACCCTGTGAATTATGTAGCTGGCTCTGCACTGGGCTCTCACTGGAGACTGGAGATCTCTCTCCCATGGAGACAGCATCATAGCTCCCCCCTCTGCTCTTCAACCCCCTCCGTCACCTGTGACAGCATGGGACAGCAACATGACACTCTCCATACACGAAGGGACCTCACCAAGGGAAGGGCGCACACCCAAGGCAAGAGGCAAGCCGGAGAGAGGTGGCACCTGCCATTCTGAAGGCCCAGCACACCTGGGCTCGGCGGTGCAGGGTCTGGAACAAGCCAGGAAGACACCCAGGGACGTGAATCTGGCATAAATCTCTTAGTAGCCTCCATATTCTTTAGGCAAACCCTAATTTTAACATAAAATGTGCTATTGACTGTCCAACTTCACACTTAATTTTATGTGGTCTGGTGTTGCTAGGTTCACCTGGGGGGGTCTTACTTCCAAAAGGAGGTGGCAAATTCTGAGGCCGGGACCTCAGCTCATGACCCCGCAAACCCAGCACAGGCGTGGGCTCAAGCACATGGCTGCGCACAGGGTGTCCTTGCGGCTTGACTCAGTTGTGTGAGCTCCTAGGACTGTTATCTGAAGGAAGGAAGGGGCCGGGAGACTTCCTTGGAGAGAGGGAAACCGTGTCTGAGTGTCAGGGCTGAGGGCTGGCGTCTGCAGAGTCGAGTCCAATCCCAGCGCCGCTGCGGGCTGCGGCCGCTGCGTGACTCTGTGTCGGGCGCGCTCTCCGCCAGCCTTGACGTCCTCATCTAGGAAATGGGAATAAAAAGCATCCCCCTCCCAGGTTTGTCGAGAGGTCCAAATGAGCTCCGCTGTGCCGCCTGGTGCATTTGAATGGGCACCCGGATCTCCTGAAGAACTTGCTAAAATGCGGGCTCCGCGACAGTAGGTCCCAGGTGGGGTCTGAGCTGCTGCAATCTGCAAGTCCCTGAGGGATGCTGGTGCTTCTGGTCTCCCCCTCCAACTCTTACCGAGACGTTGTGCGGTGCCCGGAGGCGCAGCATCTGCATCGCCAGGGAAACTTGGAAATGCAGAGTCTCAGGTGCCACCCGGTCCTACGGACTCAAGAGACTCAGGGGGGTGGGGACGAGCGATCTGTGTGAACAAGCCTTCCAGATGCTTCTGATGCAGGTGGGTTTGAGAACTCCTCAGCTCAGCACGGTGTTTTCTTTTCCATCACAGGAGTACTGACATAACTACCTGTTAGGTGCCTAACTAACACTGTGCTAAGTGACGTGGTAGGAGCAAAGACCCTGGAACCCCCCCCCCGGTCTCTACCTGCTTAGAATTCAGTTCGGCGGGCACCAGCTACTGTGTATACAGTGGGGGGAGAGGGCATGCAGCGCCTATAGGGAGTGCCTATGGAAAATGCAGATTTCAGGTTTTCTACCACAGGAGATTTTTCTCACCCCCAAGAGATTTTGATTCCGCAAGTCTAGATTTTTCGAAAGGAACCCCAGCTTTTTCTGACCCTTATTCTGTAATCCAGGACCACACTCTGACAAACAGTGCCTTAGAAGGTGACACCAGAAAAACTCATTGGAAGATAACCGGCTGCCAAGCTGTGTGCTCCAGACAGCTTTTGGAAGGGGAAGAGATTGCTCCAACCTGGCGAGCCAAGCAGAATACCTCGGATTCCGTGCAATGTTGGCGGGTAGGACCGAGTGGGACGGACACAGCCTTAAGCCCAGCCCTTCATGTGACAGCTCAGCTACATCTCGCAAGTCCCACATGGTTGAATGTCTCATTCCCATTTTACAGGTCAAATGCCCAGGGATCTAATAAGTTAAGCGGCATCTTCGCAGATACTGGGCGGGTAAATCTCACAGCCGGAATTCACACCCGAACCCCCGGGACTGCCCTGGGAGGCTGTGGAGCAGGGGCGGGGCTTGAGGGCTGTGATCGTCCCATCATCATTCGCGGATGTTAGTTTGCTAAGGGCGGGCCCGGCGGACCAGGGACCCATGAGAGCAAGCAGCCCGGCTGGGGTCTTCTGGCCAAGGAAATAAACAAAGGAGGCTCAGAGCTTTGACCACCGTGAAACGCTTGGAGACCTCCGGTGGGTGCGGGCAGTCATGACAATGGAAGGAAGCCACAGGGGTATAAACAGAGCTTCGGACGGACGTGGAGTCCAGAGGCCTCGGTCCGTGTCGCTTTTCTTTCTAATTGTGACCGTGAGCCAGATATTTCCTGTCCTTGAGCCTGTATTCTCACCAGTAAAACAGAGATGATAATCCCTGGCTTGCCTGCCTCAGGGGTTGCTGTGAGGGTCACACGGGTTTACGTGTTCTGGAAACTGTAAGGTGAGGTACCGTTAATACTCTTGGCTAAGCTGCCTTCGATGGTACTGGGTATGTTAATAGACTTAGTCCAAGGAGAACTGTTTTCCCTGTCTTTTCTCCAGGAATATATTTGCAAAAACTATGTCCTTAGCACCATTTCAGCTCAGGCAGCTAACAGCTCTTCTTTTAGAGTGAAGACTCAATTTAGAAATAAAGATTTCTTTTCATACACAATTCTTGAGATTACCCCCACCCCGGCCTCTATGGAGGAAAGAATTTATAGGAATTTTTCTCTAACACCTGTATTGAGATACCATTCACATACCATATAGCTCACCCACTTAAATGATACAGTTCCAGGGAACTGTGCAAACATCACCACCATCGATTTTAGAATATGGTCATTGCCCCCCAAAGAAACCTGTACCCATTAGAAATCACTCCACATTTCCCCCTTACCCCTCCAGCCCTAGGTACACATTAATCTATGTCTAATATTAATATCAAACAGTGGGGTTTTTTTTTTAAAGATTTTATTTATTTATTTGAGAGAGAGAGTGAGAGAGAGAGCACAAGAGGGGGTAGCAGGAGAGGGAGAAGCAGACTCCCTGCTGAGCAGGGAGCCCGATGTGGGACTCGATCCCGGGACTCCAGGATCATGACCTGAGCTGAAGGCAGTCGCTTAACCAACTGAGCCACCCAGGCGCCCAAACAGTGGGGTTTTTTAAAAGTGTGGTCCATACCACTTCATCAGAATCACCTGGATGGGGTTTAAAAATGTAGATCACTGGGGCCCCTTCAGACCTCGTGATCAGAAACTCTGGCGCTAAAGCCCAGAAGCCGCATCCCGCTCTGGGGTGATTCTTGTGCACATCAAACCTTGAGAACCGCTGTTTGTCCTTGGATTAAAGGACAGAGCCAAGCTGTGTGTGGAGAGACAGGGGGAAGAGGCCGACAGGTACCTAGGACCAAGATGGCTCTTCCCGTCCCTTCTTCCTTCCTCGTCCCCATCTTCACTGCCCACCTCCGTGCCCTTCAACATGTAGACACATCCGGAGAATGGGAATCATGGAACTTAAGCTCCGGAATCGCTCCTTGGCCTGTGATACACCAGGTCGCCACCAGAGGGCGCAAGAGTATCTCCAAAGCCGAGCCCGTCCCCCCCCTTCCAAGTCAGGCTCTCCACTCAGGCTTGTCCCCTACCTCACTGATTCTCAGAAGGATGTTGGGCCGCATAAGGTCAAGTGGCAGAGCTCAGACAGCCTACAACAAATCTATTTTTAACATATATCCAGAAAAGTGAAAAAAATCACAAGTGAACACTTCATGAATGAATTTCCAATAAATGAACCTACTCGTATGATCAAGAAACAGAATATTAGCAACATCCAGAAGCCACTCCATGATCATATTTAAAAATGCATTTCTAACTAAGCTTACAATTTTAAAAGTGAGCTATTAAGTTTCAAATACGCGAGTGGTTACTTTTAACGTAATGCGAGTGGTTAGCTTTCCAAAGACATTTTTAGAAGTTACAGAAGACAAATGCCCCTGAGGAATCCACTCTGAGGATCTGGAGACACTGTGTTCCTTTCCAGAGCAACGTCAGGGCCCTCAACTAACCTGAACCCCATGGTGGGCACTCCTGAGCCTTGGAGCTGAGCCAGGGTCCCGGGAGGCAGGTACACCATCTAATGGAGTGAAACCACTAGTGACATTTGAAGAACAAGGTCACGTTGATGATAAGGACATTCCAGGTATGGGTTAATGGGAGTGAGATGGAGAACAGCTACCGTTGGTTGCCTGCCAACTCTGTACCAGTCTCTGCTAGGGACTTCCCATATACTACCCCAGTGATACCACTGAGAGGGTCGTCCCCATCTGAAAGAAGAGGGAGCTGAAGAGAACTAACAGGATTTGTCCCACATCTTCAACTTACCATGCCTAGAAGCCCCAGAACCGAGATTTCAATCCATCTGACTCTTGAGAACATCTTTCTAGAAGGCATAAGCAAAGGCACTGAGGCAGGAATGAGGACCATTTGTCTTGGGCACTTCTACACGGGGCGGAGAGGTACTGACACACCCATGTGACATCCCACTGAGGAGCCTGAGAGTTGTGGAGGGAGGGGTAGAGTAGCACCCCATTACAGGGGGAGGTCCTGAAAACAGGTAGAGGAGTTTTAATGAAAGGACGCCCACTTGTCCCAACAAGCTGCTTTGCCCCTCATGCCCTTGCATGCATGATGATTAAGAGTTCATGGACCTTGGTGTGTGTGTGTGTGTGTGTGTGTGTGTGATATCATAATATGTATTTTTCTTCTGCATTCCTGCAGATGTCTTGATGTTTCCCGTCGGCGTGTTTGATACTCCCTATTGTCCTGGTGTTTTCCATTAGAGGAAATGTACTGGCTCTGTGACTGATGTATCACCTTGGCCCCCAGCATCACAGAGGTGTTTGGGATGGCACCCTGATCTTCTGACCTAACGTGCTTACGGGAAAAGCACAAGCCCAGCCGCCCACGAGAGGCAGTGGGACAACACGTCTGTGTGGCTGCGCTGTATGTGCACAGGTTCCAGCACATTCCTCTGATCTCGAGAGGCCCCTGTATTCTAGGGAGAAGTACTGGACGGCAGGTTGCCTACCACCCCCTCACGCTGACCTTCAAGGCTCTACTGCGGGGCCCGTCCACCTGCCTGGTGGCTGATGCCCTCCACTGATGGCGGCCACAGTGTCCAAGGCACCATGTGCCCTCAAGGTGGATGGCCTGGCTGGCACCTGGCTCTAAAGCTCACCAGCCCTCTGTTTCTTGACCGTTTAAAAGACTATGCTGCCTGAAAGGATGAAGAAGCATCTGCCCCCACCCCAAGCAAAATATAAGTCCTGAAGGACAGAGATCACAGCTAGCAGAGCCAAGCACAGGGTCCTAGTGCAGCTGAGTAGGCTTCTGATGAAGGGCTCTGCTCCCTCCTCTTCCTCTTCCTACCTCTCACGGGGCTGGATGCTGGTTCTCACAGCCGCGCTGTCCCAGAAGCTAACCCAGGCTCTCCGCTTCCCCATCACTCCTGGGTAAACAATCCCCACATTCTATGTCTCCAGCCCTGAACTCTTGCCCAGACCAGAGTGGTGCTTCTCCCACTGCATGCTGGGCTTTTCCACCTGCCTGTCTAGACATCTCAAACTCCATGTCACACAATAGGCCTTAACTGCCTTTACTCTACCTCATCCTGTCATTTCAAAACTATTTATTAAAGAGGAACAGACTTACATCAAAGCGCACACATCATAAATATACAGCTTGGTGAATGTTCACAAACTAACACTCCCTGGTAACCAGCGCCCAGATCAAGACACAGAACACCATCAGCACCCCAGAGGTCTTCCTTGTGCCCCCTTCCAGTTGGTGGATGACACATAGACTTCTCTCAGGTTAGCCTGGTTTTCGAACCTCGTATGAATGGAATGATACAACCTGCACTCTTTTGTGCTTGGCTTCTTTGGCTCAACGTTGTGAGTTGCATTCATACCATTGCCCGGAGCTGTAAAGCACTCATTCTCTTGCTGTGCAAATAAATCATTATTTATCCACTGTACTGCTGATGAGCAACTGGGTTGTTCCCCACTTGGCGCTGTTATGAGTAGTGCGAAGTTGAACTTTGTGGTGTATGTCTTTTGGTGTGATGGACGCACGTATTTCGTCTGTGCATATTGCCGGGAAGGAATTGCTGGGCTGTAGGGTGTGCAGCTATCCTCTGTAGGGTGTGCAGAGACCGCCAGGCAGTTCTCTACGTGGTTATAGGTATATCTCTCCCAGCAGTGGACGTGAGTTCCGGTTGCTCCACTCCCTCACCAACACTTGACGCCATTTTTTATTCACTCACCCTTCTCCCCGTGCCTATCCATGCTCCCTTTTCCTCCCAAATTATCTCATATGTTCAGCCCTCTCCACTTAGCACTGCCTGAGGCAGGCACTGTGAAGTCCTGCCAGCCTCCCTAGCTTTGGCCTTCAGGATCCGTGAACCACTCCCAGCAAATCTCCCTAAATGTTGCTTTAATCATCACACTGTTCTGTCCACAGACCTCCCATTGCTCCTGATCTCCTATTACTTTAGCTGCATCTGTTCCTCAGTCTGGCTTTTGATACCATCTGCAAACCTAGGTCAATGATCAAGCAGACCCCATCTTTCCCTCAGGCCTCAATGTTGCCTTCATAACCGCCCCCGCCCCCAGGGTGACTTCCGATGCCTCCATCCCTCTCCCTGTAAGTCTGGGACTTGTCTGGCAGGAAAACTGTCTTCTTTGTTAGCGGTTCTGTAAGAAACCCCCAAGCTGGAGAGGGTTTGTGCTGGCAAATCCTTGGAGAACCTGTTCCAACACCCCTATTTCCAGAGAAGCTCCAAGTTATAAAGAATTTTTTTTAATCCTAATGACTTGGCAGGTTTTTCTGTGACTTTCTTAAAGGGACAACTATCACTTCTTATTTGCTGGTAGCTTTTATTTGATTTGAAAGCAGTCAGAGCTTGGGATATGAGCTGGATGGGGAGAAGAGGGGTAGCAGATAGAAATTCCAAATCAGCTCTGCTTTTAAACCTCTTCTCAGTGAGAGAAACATCCTCACCTGGAGCAGTTCTCAAGCAGACATCACACTTAAGGAGGCTTCTGATCAATAGAAAGGTTTTGAAACCTCCTATCATTACAGAGAATCACAAATAAATGCAGGGGAAATAGGAAGCAGGCAGATTTTTCTTACTCCTCCCAAATTTTAAAAAGGCAAATCCAACTGTGTTTTTGTTTGCTTATGGTGTGTGCTAGTTATTACATGTTTTCTTTACACAAGGGATCCCCAATATACTCCAGTTTGTATTGTCCATATTTAGAGCTTAGAGCATAATTTTGCTATTTTAAATGGTCAGAGAGGTTCATAGGCCCATCTTTTCTTTGATAATGTAGTATTATTCTCACGTGTACTTCTGATGCTGAGTCCTTGGAAGTCCCTTGGATATACTAACTCAATGCCTGGTTAGTACATCCTATCACAGGGAAGCAAATGCCAGAGTGCACGGTCAATCCAGATGCCTTGCATAAGCATGATGCAGTACTGCGTTCCTTGGGCACCCGAGTGGGGGCTGGCCTCGCGAGCTGTGACCCACAGCACACACCCTCCCATGTCATCGGGAGGCTGCTCACAGCCCACAGACGTGCCATGTTTCTCTGGACGGACACTCAGCTTTCTTCCTGAAAGCCTGCCTTGTCTTTTCCTGCCTTCACAAAAGTGCTACTCAGAGGTCAAGGGCCTTACAAGGTCTGTATCTTCAGTAAAGCTCCCTCTGCCTACTCCAGACACCACTGGAATTATCTAAACTCTTCTAGCCTGAAAGTGTGTCTGCTGACAAGTTAGCACTTCATTGCACATCACCTTGTATCATGGAAGAGAGCCCTAAAATCTGCTGGTTCTTGATTAAACCTGACAGGCATCCTGTCCCTCCCGGAAGCCTGCATGATGATTTTACACATCCCTTCTGTGCTGAGGAAAGAGTGCCTTTCTGCCCATAGCAGGACCATTGATCACATACGGTCTTGACCCTGACGCTAACATCTCCTGTGTCTTATGGCTATGCCAGATCTGAGAATTATCTTCCACTTTGTTTCATCTACTCCAGTCCTGGACTTACCTTCATCCACAGTAAGGTGGGAAATTGGGGGTGAATAAATGGCAGCTAACTGCCTCAGAGCAGCCGATAGCCTGAGAGAACATTCTGAGTCTTAGGTCGGCAGGAAGGCTGCAAACTGGCCAAGGCATCATGAGTTTCCAGCCTAAGATCTGGGATGTGGAGCGGGAAGGAGTCAGCCATACCACATCCCCACCCCCAATGTTTGAAGAGCCCAGGCCTCCTGGGTTTAGGGTGAGCCCCCATAGAGAGCTAGGATTGGGACCGTCCCGTATCATCCACCTCCACCATGGAGGCCCTGAAGATGCATGCTTCCTTTCTGCTCACTCCCCCTCAGGATGATTCCTTGCCCCAAGGACTGGCCAACCTGCATGCCTGGAGCTGGGGCTCAGCCCTCCCCAGTTTTAGGACCGTTTTAGAGGAAGCCAGAGCCTCTGACCACAAAGGCTGGCCTGTAAGCTTGAGTGTTGGCTGCTTGGGGCCTGTGGTTGATTGACCTGTGGCAGGAGCAGATGAACAAGGGATGGAGCCCTACCCCCTGGACCACATGTCCCAGTCACAATGCTGTACCCTGCTCTGAGGGCCGTATTTGGGGGAAATCCACCCCCATCCCCTTCACACCAAAGACACACACACGTATCTCAGTACCATGCAAGAACTCACCCTAGGCCTTCCAGTCCCCATAGTGACGGAGTCATTCCCCCATTTATTCATCCACGTACTCAGCAAAGAGCTGTTGAAGATCCCTATGAACCAGACACTGAGCCCAAAACTGGGCCTACAGCAGTGAACAAGACCCACCCAGACCCTGCCCTCAGGAAGCTTGCAGTCTAGTGGGCAAACTCAGGGGAGCGAATGCTCACACCCTTATGTCATGACAAACAATCAATGATCGAGGCTGTGAGGGAAAAGAGAAGCGCTCTGGGGGACGTGGGCCAATGCTTGCACTCCTGGCCTACAGACTCACCTTCCCGAAAACAACAAGTCTTAATGGGGGACGGTTTAGCCGCCCTGCTGCAGGGGAGGGAGCGCAAATGGGCTGGGAGGTGTACCTTGTAACGTGGGGTCAACTATCTACTGCCATAAGGCGGGTCATACAAAGTATAGTTCGACACAGGTGGGTTTGCCTTTTAGCCAAAGGACTTGTATAGCAGGGTGGGGTGAGAGTTATCACAGGGGCCCGAGGGCAAAAAGGCCAAGGAATCCCGGAGAGAAAACCAAGTGGTGGGGCCTCCCAGGGAAAATGCTCAAGGAAGATCCCAAGCCCCAGAGGGGTAGGGGTTGCACCTGCAGTGTGGGGGTGTTTGTCTTGTGGGCGGGCAAGATGCAGAGGCCTCTGGCTGGACCCCAGGTGCCGCTGCGGGGGCTCTCTGGGCAGGAGGAACCTGCCCCTGGGCGCGCAAGCATCCCCCTCTCGTGACCGGTGATAATCTGTCATGGTGGCTGAGGGCTGGAAGGCACTCGGCAAGCCTGTGTGAAATAATCAGCACCAGGCAGAGGGTGGGGCCGGCCGGAGGGGCCCGCTGGAGTCTAATGGGATGATGAGGCTTCTCCTGGCACGCAGCCTGCCACCAGCGTGGCCCAGCATGTGACAGTGCGCTCCATGCTGCCCCCTGGAACGCCACAGTGACTCACTCGGGCTCTCCATGGAGTCTCCAACCAAGACATTGGAATTTGTAAACTGTTGCCACTCTGGGGGTTTGAATCCATCCCTTTTCACCAAGTCTCAAGGACAGGGATGCTTGAGAGGCTGCTTCCAAAACTTTAATATGCATGCAAATCCTGGGGATCTGGTTAAAATGCAGATTCTGACCCCCAAAGTCTGCGTGGGGCTTCCTTTCTGAAAAAGCTCCCACGGGTGTCGAGGCTGCTGGTTTGCAGACACCTTAAAGACTTGAGAACATGAACAAGGGTGAATGAAATGAAACCCTCCCCTATCTTTCCTAAGTGCGGAGGGTCAGCTCTACCACCCATTACCCACTGGGCAAGCATTTGTTGAGCCTCAGAACTGAGGCAAAGATTGGCAGAAAGAAGGAAGTCAGAGGTAGGAACTGTTTTAGATGGGAATAGTGTCAAAGATCTCCTTTGCCTGAATGCCTATCATGTGCCGTGATCTTGTCTAATCTTTGGATTTGGCAAGGGAGGTGTTATTGATCTCCATTCATTTCATAATGGAATTAAGGTCTGGAAAGGTGAAGCAATCTTCCCCAGGGTGGGATCGCTGCTGGAACTTGAATCCTTGTCTGTCAAACTCCAAAATCCAGCAGATCTCACTATGACACACGTCCTTGTTTTGGAGGGTAAGGAAATAACGTTAGATTTATCCCGCGGTTCTCAGCCTTGCTGGTGTGTTAGAATCAGCAAGAGGACTTTTATTTTTTTTATTAAAGATTTTTTTTTTTTAATTTGACAGAGAGAGAAAGCACAAGCAGGGGGAGTGGGAGAGGGAGAAGCAGGCTCCCTGCCGAGGAGGGAGCCCGATGCGGGACTCGATCCCAGGACCCTGGGATCATGACCTGAGCCGAAGGCAGACGCTTAACCATCTGAGCCACCCAGGTGCCCAGCAAGAGGACTTTTAAAGCTCCCACACCTCAAGCTGATTACATCAGACTCTCCACTATCAGTATTTTGTAAGCCCTGTCCCCCCGCCCCCGCCGCCCCGTAATTCCAACGTGCAGGCAAGACTGGGAGTCAGAGTTAGTCCAGCTTCCCTTCTAATAAACAGGCAATTGAGTAGCTGATGGATGAAGTCCAATCTCATTGGAACCAGTACCTCTCAATTCCTACTCCAGGACTCGGCCCAAGAAACCAGCTAAACACAAAACAATGTAGTAGGGTGAAGGAGGATGGGACGGGTATGGGAGGGAGGGGATTGCCAGGGAAAAATATGTAAGAAAAGAGTAGAAAATATCAGCCAGCGCTAGAGGCACTATGCATTTAGGAGCTGAGAGAAGATTCTGAAAGAGAAAAACTCACCACACTGAAGTCCTTGAAATTAGAACATCTTATTCATCTCTGAGTCATCCCAGTGTATGTTAGATGATGGATAGATGAGTGAATGGATGGAACAAGGGGGATGCGTGGGTCCCCTGGACAAGGAAATCTGGAGTGCAAGTTGAGCAGAAAAATGGGACTCACACTGGGGTTGAGGGTAGAGACAATGATAGGAGGAAGGATTTCACCTAATATAAAGCTGCCTTCGGGTAACTTTTTTCTCCTTCCAAGGCTGTAATAGATATTAATTTAAAGCTAGTTTCTCCCTTTAAAATATTGGGGGTGAAAAGCTATTGAGAAATGGTGGTCAGTCTTACATGGCAGTTGACTCCCTCTCTGAGATTCTGTAAACCCCAGATTCTGCAAAAACATGAGTCAGGAGGAGCCAAAACTCTGGGTGATGGATTAAGAGTCCACATGGGGATATTGCTTTGCTCATCCCTTGTCAGGGTGTTTAAATTTCTTTTTTTTTTTTTTTTTTAAAAGATTTTATTTATTTATTTGAGACAGCGAGAATGAGAGACAGCATGAGAGGGAGGAGGGTCAGAGGGAGAAGCAGACTCCCCGCCGAGCAGGGAGCCCGATGCGGGACTCGATCCCGGGACTCCAGGATCGTGACCTGAGCCGAAGGCAGTCGCCCAACCAACTGAGCCACCCAGGCGCCCCAGGGTGTTTAAATTTCTTACTGGATTTTCTTCCCTCACTCAACAGTGTTGAACTCATTCATCATCAATATCTTGTGTGGGTTTAATTATGAACCCACAGCCCCTCATCTTCAAAGATGACATTGCCTGAGCCATGTCTTAGATGTTCCTCTACAAAGAGGAAGGACTATTCTGTAACCACCCATGCTCCCCTGGTCCACTCTGTGACCTTGACTGACACCGAGTATAGCTGGCGGGTATCCAGTATGTCATGCATTTGGGCGGTAGAGAGCGAACCAACCTATTCAGGAATCAACTCTGACTTCACTCCTATCAGCACATCCCAACCCGCACAAGCTGCATGACATAACCGAATATTAGCCCTCTATTCAAAGATGTTCCTTGATCCAGGCTGGGAGAAAATAAATAATCTGGCTGAAAGGGGAAAGGACTTCCCCATTGGCAATGGTGGCGTCAAGCCATCCCACCTTCTTTTCCCAGCCCAACTATGAAATAAAGCTCAACTCCCTAAGCTTGGAGCCAATATCACTAAGCCTTTAATGATGAGGAAGCAACTGAATGAGTTCTAAATTACTTTCAAGAGAGAAACAGGGTCATGCCACTCCCCGACATTCATTTTCCCCAACACTTCAATCCCTTCCTCAGTCTACTCTGAAGAGATTGAAAAGAGTCTCCCCCTAACCCCTTCCCTATTGTCTCTCAATGGGAATTTTTTTTTAATACTGAAGAAACAAAACACCAGCAGGACCATCACTAGCCAATATGGCCCCTTATGCAAAGGCATCCGGACATCCCTTTCCTCAAGACATTTTAGTGTCATCTGCAAGAGTTTTGTTGCAATAAATACATAAATGTCTAGGATGTTAATGGTACCACTTTAGACATAGTGCATTTGTGCAGTGCACAACCTGCACATCCTTAGGCACTGGCTGTGGAGACCAGAGACCTACATGATGGACCTTAACCTGACCTGAGTTTAAGTTAAAAACTGGAAAGAAGGGGGACACCTGGGTGGCACAGTCGGTTAAGCAACCGACTCTTGGTTTCGGCTCAGGTCATGATCTCAGGTTCATGAGATTGAGCCCCCCACCCCCCCAACACACACACACACCCAGGCTCCACGCTGAGTGCCGAATCTGCTTCAGATTCTCTCTTCCTCTCCCTCTGCCCTTCCCTCTGCTTGTGCGTGCACTCTCTCTCTCTAAAATAAATAAATAAATCCTTTTTTTTTTTTTTAAGATTTTGTTTATTCATTTTGAGAGAGAGAGAGAGCACAAGCAGAGGGAGAGGGAAAAGCAGACTCTCCGCTGAGCAGGGAGCCCGACATGGGGCTCGATCCCAGGACCCTGAGATCACGATCTGAGCTGAAGGCAGACACTTAACCATCTGAGCCACCCAGGAGCCCCTAAAATAAATAAATAAATCTTAAAAAAAAAAAAACAGGCTGGAAATCAGGTGATGCATGGAAAGAAGACGTCTGATAGAAGTCATGGGGAGGGGGGCGCTGGAGATTCTCTCGCCCTTGTGTTGTGTGCAAGAGGAACAACCAGCTATTAAATGGAGCTGAATAATCGCATGACTGCACTCGAGAGCTAGAAATGTAGGCGCCTCCCGGGCTCCTGCCACCATCCAACCCGCAGCTCCCCTGGCAGGGCAGACCCGCGCCGTGTGCCAACTGGCCTTGTGGCTCTGCATCCAAGGAGCGCCTACCACAAAGGGTGCCCCCAAGAGCCGTCCAGGGTCAGTGGGAGTTTGGACTCTCCTCTGGGGCCTTTTGTCTGACTGTTTACCACACGAAAACACTGCGGGCTCAGAGCACACTGCAGAGGGACGGTGTGTCCTGGACTCCCCATCTTGGACTCTCTCTTTGTGGGGGACAGGAAGAGAGGAAGGCAAGAATGAAAACGAGTTTCTCCCCCGTGCTCTCTTCCATTTAGAAGCCCCGGCTCGGGATGCAGGCGACACTCGGGGCAGTCCTCGCTGCACACTTGCTGAGTGTGGGCGCTCCGTTGCGCTCGTGGTGCACGTTACGTGTAAGGTAAACTGCCCCTAGATAAACTGAGAGCGAGCAGCGGTCCAAATGAACTGGTGCTGGAAGAGTTTCTGAGTGAAACAACAATTTAGAAACACTTACAAATGCAAGCTGTAGGGGAAAAAAATACTGAAATCATGACATTACCCATCACTTGGCTCTCCTTCTTCACTGTTTTCTTCAACTAGCTCTTATCTCCTCTTACATGTATTTTATGAAGTTCCTCAAAGCCGTTCTGGAAAGAGATCTGTTGTGAATAAAGACAACTATTAGATCCTGACCTTATCGTCTAGTATCTTCTAACCCAGGTGGGATGGTGCGGCATAAAATGTGTTTTTAATAAAAGCCGATAGCAGATCAGATGGTTAAGCGTCTGCCTTCGGCTCAGGTCATGATCCCCGGGTCCTGGGATCGAGCCCCGCATCGGGCTCCCTGCTCCGCGGGGAGCCTGCTTCTCCCTCTGCCTCTGCCTCTGCCTCTCTCTCTCTCTCTCTCTCTGACTCTCATGAATAAATAAATAAAACATTTAAAAAAATAAATAAATAAAAGCTGATAGCAGAGCTGTGGTGGGGCCAGGGGGTACAGTCGCCTGTCTAGTGGGGAACAGGGACCTAAATTGCTGTCAGTTCCCCGGAGTGCGGCCTGGACAGCAGTCTGCTGGGAAAGTGGAGGAATAGAAGCTCAGTGTGAGCATGTGGCCAGAGTGGATAGGGAGGGGGAGAGAGAGAACTTTCTGGGGGCTCTGCACACGTTCAGTTGTGATCGCGCCAGACGGAGGGCTGGCAGATGAGTTCAGAGAGCCTGCAGAGGACAGGGGCACACATGAGGGTAAGTGCTGGGGGGAGACTTGGGCTGGGGGGGAGGAAAGCAACATCAGGGCCAAAACACTCGGCAAAAGATACACCATAAGTGATAGCAAAAACTGAGAAAAAGGTCATTAAGTTATCAACAAGAGTTTAAAAACACCTGCGAACTCATGTATGCACCCATTGGGTGTCCAATTGCCCCTCTGCTCTCCGGCTCAGGGGATCCTCTACAAAGCCACAGGGACTGGCTGACAGCAGACCCTCGCAGCACAAAATCTTGGGGAGCCTTGTCAGCCACCTACCTGGTCCAGAGTTCTTGCTCAGCAGTCGTCTCCATGCTCGTAACTACATCTCCTCTGATGTGGTGGCCCGGAGGATTTTTCCCCTGTCCAAGCTGGGAGGAGGGATCCCTTCGAGGATGTTCAAGGACCACCCAACCCTGAGTGAGACGGGCAGGCGTCAGGATGATGACACCTCCACGGGTCAGGCGCAGAGCTTTACACATACCCTTGCCAAACCTCATCACATCCGTATAAAAGAAGGAAAGTTACCCCACGTTACAGGGAGGAATCTGAGTCTCGGAAAGGGTAGCTCACATACCTAAGGGAAAACATCTAGGAACGGACAAAGTAAGGATTCAAGCTCAGGTCCGCCTGACTCAGAAGCCCATGTGCCAGCACAATCTCGAATACACCCCCTAGCAAGGCTGCATTTTGTGAGCGGCCCCTCTGGGGTGACTTTGCAGGGACTGGCAGAGAGGATGGGGAGACTAGGATGGAGGAGGAGGTCGTTCTGCCAAGAAGACTTGAGACCCAATCCCGACCAGGGCCACTGAGGCAGGAGGCTGCATGGGTGCCATGTGGAGGTGGCTTCAGGATGAGGTCTCTAACAACCTGTGAACGGCCGAGTTGATTAAGTTAATCAGCGAGTTGATGAAAGGCAAACAAGGATCAGCAGCTGGAAATATTGGACGGTGCTGAAGGGCATCGATGTACAAACTTTGGTGTTAGACTTTGGACAAGTTATTTAAACTCTGTGAGCCTCAGTTTCCTTATCTGCAAAACAGGGATAATGGCATTTACCCTCATAGGACTTTTGCAATGGTTGAAGGACTGATGGGAATAAATTGGTTTGCACAGTGCTCGGCACATACAGGGAACCCTCAACCGCTCGTGCCATTCTTATCATGATCATTCTTATTGCTATAGTATCGGGATGGTAGCCCATCTGCCTAAGTAACTCCTGGAAACTGGTATGGTTCCTTTCATTCCCCTACCAGGCCTTCTGACTATCCTCTTGTGATTCATTTTTCTCTTTCAGGGTAACCTAGGAGCTTATTTTCGCCTTATTTTACCAGGACAGAATGTTGGAGGGAGATTTCCCTGAAGTTCAGAACTGTAATCATGAACCCCGACCTCTGGCCTCCCTCCTAGGCCCCTGACATACACAGCCTGAGCTAAGACAGGGGACCCTGTGGTTTCGTAGGTGTCCAGTAGGGGGAGCCAGCGAGTCGTGGCTGCCTTGGGGACCTCGGACAAGAGCTATCAGCAATTCCAGGAGGCTGGAGGTCCAGATAAAAGACCATGACATCTGCACAGCTCTCTGTGGGTTGTGTGGTTTTTGCTTTTATTTTTGTTTTGTTTTTCTTTAATTCTGCGCTCCAGGAAGTGCACCTGAGTTAGTTAGATTCCTGCCATCACTGAGCAAGCCACAAATACTGAATTTCAAGAAGAATGGGGAAAGAAATGGATTTTTCACTTGAATTTTAGATTACTCTGCTGTGGAATGTTTGCCTCCCGTCCATTCAAAGGCAGCAGTGTTTGTCCTGGGATCTTCACCTGGAAAGAAGGACATTTCGGGGAAACATTTATATGTTTGTTTCCTCCTTACTGGGAAAAAGGGCAGGTGGGTTTCCAGAACATGAACTGTGTTCCCCTTGCCCTCCCCACCCTCACACCACACCCCTCAGGACTTTGCTGGATTCTTACGTCTGGGCAGAAGCTGTGTGGAGTCTAAGAGAAAATGAGAAATTTCCACGCTGGGAGCAGTCCCTTTGCTCTGCGAGTCTACTGTGTAGCAACTTGACCCTCAGTTTTTAGTTTTAAGTGATACTATGTTGATCTTTTTTAGTTACAAATATTCTCCAAAATATTTCAGGGTGAGAGTAGTTTCCAGAACAGCGAGGGGAAGTAAAGATGAACTTGCAGGATTGTCCCTGGGTACAGACCTTGGAACAATGTAGAAAGACGGCAAAGCTGCTGGCACCAAATCAAGAACGGGGGGGGGGGGGGGG
>NC_058416.1:27700321-27748517 GCF_002201575.2 Neomonachus schauinslandi | reverse complement strand
GGGGGGGGGGGGGGGGGGGGGGGGGGGGGGGGGGGGGGGGATGGAGAAGGAGAGGGAGAGAAACATCAGCAGAGAGAGACAGAGAGAGGAAGAGAGACAGACAGACAGACAGCAGGTGCAGGACAGGGGACTGGTCCTCAGCAATGCTTTGGCCGGAGCTCCTGAAGTGGGAGGAGAAAGCCGAGGGCACGGGTATGCCGAGCGGGGTTCTGTGTATAAAACTGTTAGGTGCCTCCTCCCAGCACTATCTGCTCCTAAGCACCCTGCCTTTTACGAGAGCCCGGCAGCGCTTTATCAGCCAGTGCCTTCTGCCGCCGGGCAACCAGCCGGAGCGTGAGTACCCTCCTCAATTCTATTCATTTCCAACTGTCCACTGTTGCCAGTTTGTCTGCTTACTCCTAATTGTTCTTCTTTTTTAATGGAGAAATATGCCTCAGATGGTTGCAACTGAGTAGAAGCAGCAAAGCCAGAGTCCTGGGAGGCAGGAAAGCAATTTCCCAAAGCCGTGGGCTTCTTCCTAGAAGCCTGCAAGCCATGTCTTTGCTCACGATCTCTGAAACCGGGTGGGAGCAGCACCTGAGCTCCGTGTGCAAGAGGGGTTCGAGCAAGGAGTCCACTTTATGTGCCAAATGCCTCGGGGTTCATCAGTGCTGGAGAGGAGTTTCAAACTGTGTTTGTGAAATAATTGAGTGAAGTTGGAGACATATCAATATGACTCCAAAAAAGAGGGGTTTGGGGAATGGCCCTTTCCAAATATGGCTCTGCACCCCGCCCCTGAGTGTGCTGTCCTGCTGAAGGGAGTGTGCTTGCTACCCACCGGGAGAACCTGGTGTCCACCCCTGGCAGTTTCTTTGCAGCCGCATTTTCTGGTGTGGAATTCAGACCCCAAGGCTTCTAGGAGTGGTGCCTTCTGAGGACAGAAGTGTTTTCATCAGGAGATAGGAATACCCAACAGCACTGTCTTTGTTTCTGATTAAAGAAAATTGAGCACCTCCTACCGCTTGGAACCAAAACCCACCCAAAATAAAGATTATTGTAAGTACCAAATAAATGTCAATGCTTAAATTCTCTTTATGATAGAGCATGAATGTTTAAATGTTTTCCTCTATATCTGTATCCAAAACTTTGTATTACTTTTTAAAGTGATACTCGAGCCACAGAAAATTGAAGACTTTCGGGTCTCTCCAACTGCACAGATTTCTAGTGTACGCTGAGTTTTATTGCATGTAATCAAATAGGGAATGTTGGTTGAATTGAAATCTTGATATTGCCTCGCATTAGAATAAGTACTGCTTCGTTTCACGAGTGATTTGGGTTATGAAAGGTGCTTTCTGACTCCTGCTGGAAAGCTCACCAGGTGCAGCTTCTAGAATATTCCTGGGATATTCACTTTAGCACATACAGGTTTGTTGTGGATGTGTCAGTGATACAAAAGAATGAGGCTCACTTTGAGATACATGTCTGTTTGTCAGAAGAGTTCCTGCTTCCAGCTAGGGCATAAGGTGAAAGTGGGGGTGACGGGGCCCTTGGTTGTTGTTCGCCCCCACCCCAGGGTTATTTCAAGCCAGCCATGAAGACAGCCTGTGTGCGCTATGTCACTGAGCCCTGACACACACTGCAGACCCCATCACTCAGGAGCTGCTCCTTCACTGTTTGCTTGAATAGAAACTCAGGTGGCATTAATGTGCCTGGCTCCAAGAAGACAAAGAACCACCATAGCTTCCCTATTGCATAAAGCTCACTCTGCTGAGGAGACTTGGATGGTCCCCACTCTGAACCTCAGTTTTCTCTTCTATAAAGTGAAGGCTTAAATTGTGTGCTCTTTACAACCTCACCTAGCTCTCAAATGTTTCTCTCTGGGCTCTAAGAAAATATGATGGTGAGCTCAAGGATATTGTCCTCCTAGATGTGTGTGATTTGGGTGGCAGGGGGAAAGAGGGGTATGCAGGGGCCGAAGGGGTAAACACGTACACGGAGGGAACATGACAGTCCCTGCTTGTCTCTTTCTTCTTTCTTCTTCTTCTTCTTTTTTTTTTTAACTGCGAGTAAGATGAGAGTCCTACCACTGGTTTTTCTTAATGCTGTTCTTTATCAAACAAACAAACAAAAATACCTAATGCAACCCACAGACACTTCTGTTGGTACTTAATTTAAGTAGCCAGATAATTTAATAAGCCAGATAATTTAACCATGGATAAACACACACACACACACACCTTTTTTTTCTGAGACATGTCAATAGTATTTCCCACAATTGTGGATTTTTCAAATCAAACGAATAGAAGAAAGTAAAAATTAAATAAAGGAGGGACAAAAAAAATACCACATACACACAACTTTTCTGGAACTTCTGAAAGAAGAATGATATCCTTGGATGCAGTGGACCTTTTTTTTTTTTAAATAAAACTTACAAAAAGTTGCCACACCTGTTGAATTCAACTAAGAATTGTTTTTTATTAACAAGGTGATATCCAATATTTAACAATTCTTATTCTGATACAAGAAAAAATGCCATTCAGCAGGATCTCAGACTGGGCTCTTGCTGTGCATTAAGAGTGTGGCTTTTATCTTATTTCAGAAAATAGAGCCCACCCCATGCCTTCTTCTCCTATTTGTAAAGAACAAGGCTGAGGGAAATTGTTGCACTGGTATTGGTCCCCTAACAGGGGGTTGCCTGAAGCATGTCAGAGCCTGAAGCCCACCCCTCCCTCTGGACAGGCTTCAGATCGGCAACCTCCCGCTGGTAGAGAAACGCAGCAGAACAAAATCTGTGCGTTGGTGTCTGTGCAGGATGGTTTGCTATCATTTTTTCCTTTTATTTAAGCAAAGTAAAATGAACGTTCTGTGTCTGTAGTCACCTCACTGTCTCTCCTTGCCAATGGAGAAGCCTACCTTCTCCGTTGGAGGTCTCCATCTGGGGCCACAGCTCTGCTCCCCAGGACCACACCGGGGGCACTCCTGCCTCACTCCATCCTGCATGCCGCGTACTCATCCTGCTGATTCACGTCTTTTTGCCCTTTGTCAAGTATGGAGAGAGAGGAAGGATGAATGGACAGTCTTTGGTTGCCGGCGCTGGTGATGCCCCTCGTGGTCCTCTTTGGAAGGACCCTTGTGGAGATAAGGCTGGGGAGGCTGCGCTCGGAGGCTTCGCCCGGCTCAGCATGGCCCCAGCACAGGGGCCCCCGGATCAGGTATGCTCCCTCGGTGCAACCTCTGTCTCCAAGAACGTGGGCGCCTGCGCTCCAAGCTCTGGTGTGTCTCTTCGGAACAGAGCCCGGGAAGTGGGGTCCTCATGCTCTGCTGAGGGGCAGCGGGATGCACGGGAGTCTTGGTCCTGAAAGTCACACGGCACTCAACTTGGGTAAGACTGAACTACTGAGTTTTGAGAACAGTGGAAAAGCTAGGAAAAAGGAGTCTGGGGTTTTAATCTTACCCTGTTGCTACTTATTTAGAGCTTCTTCCCTTTATTTTCTTGTCTTTTTAGTTAAATTTAATGGCCGACTTAGATTTGAGGAATCTGAGCATCAGTAGAAGTCCCCGGCTGCATTGCCTTCCTGATCAGAATTCTTTTTTTTTTTTTTTTTTTAAGATTTTATTTATTTGACAGAGAGAGACACAGCGAGAAAGGGAACACAAGCAGGGGGAGTGGGAGAGGGAGAAGCAGGCTTCCCGCCAAGCAGGGAGCCCGATGCGGGGCTCGATCCCAGGACCCTGGGATCATGACCTGAGCCGAAGGCAGACGCTTAACGATTGAGCCACCCAGGTGCCCCCCTGATCAGAATTCTTAAAAGTTCTCCAAAGAACTGCAAATCGTCACACGTGATAAAATTCTAGGGTGAACTACAACCTTGAAGTTACTGGTTTCTCATAACCAGTTCTCCTGCCTGAGTTCTGGAGCAAGTCTTCAGGATCTGAAGGGCTCTGGAAGTGTTCAGTAGTTCAGAATAAATGGTTCGTGGGCGGGGTCTGCCACAGCACCATCTGCTTACCCTGGGAGAGGAGCCCTCTCTCTCGGGCATGGTACCCTGACAAACCATCCCAACACGCAGGTACTAGGGAGACAAATCACAATAAGCCCTCTTCTATATGCTGGGCTGTGGACTCCCGACAGAAATAACTCAGTCTTCCGCTTTGGGAGGCCCGGCAAGGAGCTCAGGCCAAGCAGGTTCTAGATCACGTCTGACCAGTTGTAGTATCGGGTTTGGCATCTGTATCTCCAAAATCCCTGAGCTGATGGTGTATTTAAAACCCTCTAAAATAAGTAAATATATGTTGGAAATTTCGAGAACATGAATTTGTTCACCCTGAAATAACCTATACACTTTACTGTTTCTGTAGTTGATGGAAAAACTGGAATGTTTTCATTCAATGCTGCCTCTGTAGGAACAGATCTACTCAGTTATAGAAACTCAAAGCAATTGTGTCTGAGCCTCTTGCCGTTGCCTGGGGTGAAACCTGATGCCTCTCATAAATTGGTCCTACTTTACAAACGGGTACTGGAGCTGAGGAAGGAGCTTACTGAGCAATGTTGTCAGTTATAAGATTTAAAGAGGAAGATATATGAAAATAAATGATAGCTATCATTAGCTATTATTTATAAAATAAAAGGTAGTTTTTCATAATTGCTTAAAATTCGAATCGTTTTCCATGTTTCACTATGGGTCCAGCTGAGCTCCCTACAGACTAAGTTTTGGTTCCTGACCTCCAGCAGTTTTCAATTTAAGAATTTCTTAATGCCGGGGAGCCTGGATGGCTCAGGTGGTTAAGCATCTGCCTTCGATTCAGGTGATGATCCCAGAGTCCTAGGATCGAGCCCCACGTCGGGCGCCCAGCTCACCCGAGAGTCTGCTTGTCCTTCTGCCCCCCCCAGCTCATGTTCACACTTACGCTCTCTCTCTCTCCCCCTCAAATAATAAAATAAAATCTTAAAAAAAAAGAATTTCTTAATGCCAAGGTTCATGGGCAATCTCACAAGTGCAGGTGTCTAACACCGTTTTGCCAAGACGAAATGAGCTTGGTCTAGAATTCATTGCATAAATAGCTTCTGCTTTGTGTAATGATTAATGGTTGGCCATTGTTTAAAAGCAGACCACTTAGTTGGGTGGTGAAATAATACAATTGAAGTATGGTGGCTACTCGATAGAAAAATCAGTTACCCACATTGATTTTTGTACTGGGATTAACAGAAGCCCAAACTAGAGTCAGGATTGCAAGAACTAAACATTTTAGAAAGGCATAACTTTATTATCTTTTAATAGGTGTTTGTTGGCTATGATAAACGCAACAAGGATGGGGCCAAAACTATCTGTGAGAACCCCTTACTCACAGCCTGGCCACAGGGAGAAGCTGAGCTGGTTTGTCTGCATAGATTTGGGGTATTCCCTTGGTGGTGTGCTCTATGCCTGTGAATTCAGCTTTCCACTGGTGCCTTCTGGGGTCGGAGAGTTTTGATGCTTCCCTACTCCACACGTACCTGGATGTGCTCTTGGCATTGCTTGCATGCTCAAGGTGGTTTGCCAATGTCTTTCTCCCTTTGCCTCCCTCTGGGATGACATCATTGATATTCTTCTTTTGGCACTACCATTGGCACTGTGAAAAATTCATTTTTGTCTAGAGGGTACCATTCTGGTGATGTTGGTGCTTTCCCATCACACAGTTATCATGAGAAGTGAAGAGTCTTGTAGTGAACACAAGTCACGGTCATATTAGTATTTTTCTGAGGCATGCTTACTGTAACCGTGCCTTGCATATTCTTATATTGTACAATTCTTAGGTTACAGCTTTTTGGTTTTCAATAGCTTCGTTCACTTTTACCTTTTCTAGTTTCTATACCTTATAGAATATTATTCATGACTGTTTTTGAAACATTTAAATAACCAATTGCAAAAATAAAGAATATCTGAGGCAGTTGCCCAATGTGGGGACATATTCAAGCAACCTTTGACTTGGAGAGTGTCTATGAGGGGCTTTACTTAGGCTGTGTCAGCACACAGAGATCGTTTTGTAAATAATTCTGCCCTGTCAAACCTTTAAAAACAAAAACATTTTTGTAAAATAGAAACTTAATTTAAAAAGGCTGCTCAGGACTTCTGGGGAAGATGGTGGAGTAGGAGGACCCTAAGCTCACCTCGTCCCATGGATACAACTAGATAACACTCACATCAGTGTAAAGAACCCAGAAAACGATCCAAAGACTGGCAGAACAAACTCCACAACTAAAGGTAGAGAAGAGGTCACATCGAAGGGGGTAGAAAGGGCAAAGATGTGGTCAGAAGCCAACAGACCCACAGGTTGGTCCACATCAGGAGGGAGCTGCGCGCATGGAGAGGGGAGAGAAACAGACCCCCACACCAGGGAACCCACACTGGGAGGACGAATCCCCATAACAACTGGCTTTGAAAACCAGAGGGACTGAAATTCATGAGTTCTCACAACCAGCAGGACTTAAAACCTGAAATTTAAAAAATCAGTGGGCTTGGGTCTAGGAGAGCAGAGAGGGAGAGAGGAAACTGAGACCCCGGGCTCGCTTAAAGAGACAGCACAACAAACAGCCCCGTGGGGACACAGCATAAAAACAGCAGTTTGAAAAATGCCTGGGGCGTACAGGGGGAAGGGTTATTTACTCATCTCAGAGCCTGTCCTGGAGGGACAGAGACCATTGGGGGACTCCTCCAGGAAGAAAGGAGCTGGCAGGCACCATTTCCTCCCATGGCCCCCAGCATAAGCACACAGACACCTGCAGGAGGAACCAGCCGTTGCTGATACTCTCTACTGAACTTGCTAATACTGCTTCCCCACTGCTCCGCCCCCTGCAGACAAACCTGCCCCAGTCCCAGCACCGCAGAGGGGCCCCTTTTGCTCAGAGCCAATTCAGGACAGTGCCACAGGCTTAGCAGGGTGCAAGCAGCCCCAGCAGGGACCAGCCCCACTCCAAAGTGAGTCCTGTCCCAGGGATAGGGGAAGAGAACGATGTACACCAGTCAGACTGCAGCCCCCGCAGTGGGCTCGGGGAAGACATCAAGCCTGACGGCAGGCCCTGCCCACCAACAAAAGCTTCTCAGAAGACAAGACAGGGAGAACAGCCTGCGGTTCGGTGCTGCTGTATCTCTGGCAAGCGCCTGGCCTGACTCAGCTCAAACCCAAGGCATCGAAGATTAGCCCACTCTTAATGCCAAGATCAAACCCTGCCCACCAGAGGCAAAGAAGGTCACTGCAGATGACTGGACTGAAGGAAAAAGCAGCTCAGTCACAACAGCTGTGTGCACAACACACACAGAAGACACCCCCGGAGCACCAGGTTCTGGTGAACATTGCAGGGCACTACAGAACCTCTTCTTCGTAAGGTCATTGCTTTCCAGTGCGGGAGACACAGCTGACTTTCCTAACACAGAGAAACCGAAGCAGAGACTTAGACAAAATGAGGAGACAGAGGAATATGTCCCAAATGAAAGAACAGGACAAAATCACAGCAAGAGATCTAAATGAAATGGAGATAAATAATGTGCCTGATAGAGAATTTAAAGAAATGATCATAAAGATACTCACTGGACTTGAGGAAAGAATGGAGGACATCAGTGAGACCCTTAATGATGAGATAAAAAAAAGAACCAATCAAAGATGAGAACATAATAAATGAAATTAAAAATACACTAGATGGAATAAATAGAAGACTGGAGGAAGCAGAAGAATGAATCAGTGACCTAGAGGACAGAGTAAAGGAAAGCAATCAAGCTAAGCAGGTAAAAGGGAAAAAAAAATAAGCAAAAATGAGAATAGACTTAGGGAACTCAGCAACACCATCAAGCATAATAACATTCACATTATAGGGATCCAGAAGAAGAAGAGAAAGAAAGGGGGACAGAAAATTTATTTGAAGAAATAATAGCTGAAACATTCCCAAATCTAGAGAAGGAAACAGAAATCCAGATCCAGGAGGCACAGAGAGCCCCCAACAAAATCAAACCAAGGAGGTTCCCACCATGACACATAGTAATTAAAATGGCAAAAAGTAGTGATAGAGGATTTTATAAGCAGCAAGAGAAAACACATACAAGGGAAACCTCGTATGGCTATCAGCTGATTTTTCAATAGAAACTTTGCAGGCCAGAAGAGAGTGGCATCACGTATTCAAAGTGCTGAAAGGAAAAAAAATCTGCAGCCAATAATACTCTATCCAGCAAGGCTATCATTCAGAGTAGGAGAGATAAAGAGCTTCTGAGACAAACAAAAGTTAAAGGAATTCATGACCACTAAACCAGCCCTACAAGAAATATTAAAGGAGACTCTTTGAGTGAAAAGAAAGGACCATAAGCAAGAGAAAGGAAAGTAAGAAGCACAAAAGCAGTAAACATAAATATATCTGTAAAAATCAGTCAAAGGATTCACAAAATAAAAGGATGTAACGTATGACACCATATACCTAAAATATGGGGCTAGTGGAGTAAAGAATGGGTTCAAACTTAAGTGACCATCAACTTAATATAGACTGCTATATACAGAAGATGTTATATACAAACTGAATGGTTACCACAAATCAAAACCCAGTTAAAGATATGCAAAATTAAAGAGAAAGGAATCCAAATATATCACTAAAGAAAGCCAACTAATCATGAGAGAAGAGAGCAAAAGTAGAAAGGAACAGAGAAGAACTACAAAAACAACCATAAAACAAGGAACAAAATGGCAATAAATACGTACCTATAAATAATTACTTTGAATGTAAATGGACTAAATGCTCCAATCAAAAGACATAGGGTGGCAGAATGGATTAAAAAATGAAGAAGAAGAAGAAGAAGAAGAAGAAGAATCTATATGCTGCCTACAAGGGATTCATCTCAGACCCGAACACACGTACAGACTGAAAGTGAAGGGATGAAGAAACATTTATCATGCAAATGGATGTGAAAAGAAAGCTGGGGTAGCAATACTTATATCAGACAAAATAAACTTTAAAATAAAGATAGTAACAAGAGACAAAAAAAAAAACACTATATAATAATAAAGGGAAAAATCCAACAAGAAGGTATAACAATTGTAAATATTTATGCATCCAACATGGGAGCACCCAAATACTTAAAACAGTTAGTAACAAACATAAAGGAAATCACTGATAGTAATACAATAATAGTAGGGCACGTTAACACTCCACTTAACATCAATGGACAGATCATCCAAACAGAAAATCAACAAGGGAACAGTGGCTTTGAATGACACATTGGATCAGATGGATTTTAACAGATATAGTCAGAACATTCCACCCTGAAACAGCAGAATACACATTCTTTTAAAGTGCACATGGAACATTCTCCAGAATAGATCACATATTACACCACAAAACAAGTCTCAACAAATTCAAAAAGATTGAAGTCATACCATGCATTTTTTTCTGACCACAACACTATGAAACTAGAAATCACAAGAAAAAAACCTGGAAAGAGCACAAATACATGGAGGTTAAATAACATGCTATTAAACAATGAACGGATCAACCAAGAAATCAAAGAGTAAATCCAAAAATACATGGAAACAAATGAAATTGAAAACACAAGGGTCCAAAATCTTTGGGATGCAAAAGCATTTCTAAGAGGGAAGAATAGCAACACAGGTCTACCTCAAGAAGCAAGAAAAATCTCAAATACAACCTAACATTACACCTAAAGGAGCTAGAAAATAAAGAACAAGCAAAAGCCAAAATCAGTAGAAGGAAGGAAATAATAAAAATTAGAGTAGAAATAAATGATATAGAAATTTAAAAAACAATAGAACAGACTGATGAAACCAGGAGCTGGTTCTTTGAAAAGAGCAAAAAAATTGAGAAACCTTTAGCCAGAATCATCAAGAAAAAAGAGAGAGAGTATTCAAATAAACAAAATCACAAAAGAAGAGAAATAACAACTACCACCACAGAAATACAAAAGATTGTAAAAGAATATTATGAAAAACTAGAGGCCAACAAACTGGACAACCTAGAAGAAACAGATAAACTCCTAGAAACATATAACCTCCAAAAACTGAGTCAGGAAAAAATAGAAAATTTGAACAAATTGATTATTGGCAATGAAATTGAGCAGTGATCAAAAACTCCCAACAAACAAAAGTTCAGGACCAGATGGCTTCATGGGTGAATTCTACCAAAGATTTAAAGAAGAGTTAATATCTATTCTTCTTAAACTCTTCCAAAAAATAGAGAGGAAAGAAAACTTCCAAATTCGTTCTAGGAGGCCCATATTACCCTGATACTAAAACCAGATAAAGACACTACAAAAAAGAGAACTACAGGCCAATATCTCTGATGGAAATAGATGCAAAAGTCCTCAACAAAATACTAGCAAACCAAATCCAACAATACATTTAAAAAATCATTCACCACAATCAAGTGGGATTTATTCCTGGGATGCAAATGTGGTTCAGTATTCAAAAAATCAATCAACATGATACATTACATCAATAAGAGAAAGGATAAAAAATATATGATTATTTCAATAGATGCAGAAAGAGCGTTTGACAAAGGACAACATCCATTCATGATAAAAACTCTCAACAAAGTAGATTTAGTGAGAACATACCTCAATATAATAAAGGTCACATTGAAAAACCCACAGCTCACATCATACTCGATGGTGAAAAATTGAGAGCTTTCCCCCTAAGATCAGAAAAAAGACAAGGATGTCCACTCTCATCACTTTTATTCAACATAGTAGTGGAAGTCCTAGCCACAGCAATCAGTCAACAAAAAGAAATAAAAGGCATCCAAATTGGTAAGGAAGAAGTAAAACTTTAACTATTTGCAGATCATAGGATACTGCATATAGAAAACCTTAAAGACCCAACCAAAAAAGTGCTAGAACTGATAAATGAATTTAGTAAGATCCCAGGATACAAAATTAATGTACAGAAATCTGTTGCATTTCTACACACCAATAATGAAGCAAGAGAAAGAGAAATTAAGAAAGCAATCCCAGGGCACCTGGGTGGCTCAGTCGTTAAGCATCTGCCTTCGGCTCGGGTCATGATCTCAGGGTCCTGGGATCGAGCCCCGCATCGGGCTCCCTGCTCAGCGGGAAGCCTGCTTCTCCCTCTCCCACTCCCCCTGCTTGTGTTCCTGCTCTCGCTATCTCTCTCTCTGTCAAATAAATAAATAAAATCTTTAAAAAAAAAAAAAAGAAAGAAAGCAATCCCATTTACAATTGCACCAAAAATAATAAAATATCTAGAAATAAGCTTAACCAAGGAGGTAGAAAACCTGTACTCTGAAAACTATAAAATATTGATGAAAGAAATTAAATATGATACAAACAAATGGAAAGATATTCCATGCTCATGGATTGGAAGAACAAATATTGTTAAAATGTCCATACTACCCAAAGTAATCTACAGATTTAATGCAATTGATAACAAAATACCAAGAGCATTCATCACAGAACTAGAATAAATAATATTAAAATTTGTATGGAACCACTAAAGACCCAGAATAGCCAAAACAACCTTGAAAAAGAAAAACAAAACTGGAGGCATCACAATTTCACACTTCAAGTTATACTACAAAGATGTAGTAATTGAAACAGTATGGTACTGACACAAAAACAGACATATAAATCAATGGAACAGGAGAGAAAGCCTAGAAAAAAACCCACAATTATATGATCAGTTAATCTTCAACCAAAGAGGCAAGAACGTGCCATGGGAAAAAAGACAGTCTCTTCAACAAGCGATGTTGGGAAAACTGGTCAGCTACATGCAAAAGAATGAAACTGGACCACTTGCTTACACCACACACAAAGATAAACTCGAAATGGATTAAAGACCTAAATGTGAGACCAGAAACCATTAATATCCTAGAAGAGGCAGGAATTTCTCTGACACTGACATTTCTAGATATGTTGCCTGCGGTAAGGGAAATAAGAGCAAAAATAAGTTATTGGGACTACATCCAAAAAAAATCTTCTGCACAGCAAAGGAATCAACAAAACTAAAAGACAACCTACTGAATAGGAGAAGATATTTGCAAATGATATAATGGATAAAAGGTTAGTATCCAAAATGTATAAAGAACTTCTATAATTCAACACCTGCCCCCAAATAATCCAATTAAAAAATATGGGCAGAAGAAATGAACAGACATTTCCGGAAAAAAAAAAAAGAAAGAAAGAAATGAACAGACATTTCTCCAAAGAAGACATTCAGATGGCCAACAGACATATGAAAAGAGGCTCAACATCACTCATCATCTGGGAAATGCAAATCGAAACCATAATGAGATATCACCTCACACCTGTCAGAATGGCTACAATCAAAAACAGAAAAAACAACAAGTGTTGGTGAGGATGTGGAGGAAAAGGAACCCTCATGTACTGTTGGTGGGAACGCAAACTGATGCAGCCACTGTGGAAAACAGTATGGAGGTTCCTCAAAAAATTAAAAATAGAACTACCCCATGATCCAGTAATCACACTACTTGGTATTTACCCAAAGAATATAAAAACACTAATTTGAAAGAACATATGAACCCCCATGTTTATTGCAGCATTATTTACAATAGCCAAATTATGGAAGGAGCCCAAGTATCCAAGAAGATGTGGGGCATATACAAAGGAATATTATTCAGTCATGAAAACAAATGAAATCTTGCCATTTGCAACAACATAGATTGAGCTAGAGAGCATAATGCTGAGTGAAATACATCAGAGAAGACAAATACCATATGATTTCACTCATATGTGGAACTTAAGAAACAAAACAAACAAACAAAGAAAAAGACACAAACCAAAAGCAAACTCTTTTTTTTTTAACTTTTTTTTTTTAATTTATTTTTTGAGAGAGAGAGAATGAGAGACAGAGAGCATGAGAGGGAGGAGGGTCAGAGGGAGAAGCAGACTCCCCGCCGAGCAGGGAGCCCGATGCGGGACTCGATCCCGGGACTCCAGGATCATGACCTGAGCCGAAGGCAGTCGCTTAACCAACTGAGCCACCAGGACGCCCAGCAAAATCTTAACTGTAGAGAACAAAGTGATGGTTGCCAGAGGAGAGATGGGTGGGGGGATGGGTAAAATAGGTGACGGGGATTAAGAGTACACTTACCATGATGAGCACTGAGTAATGTATAGAATTGTTGAATCACCATATTGTGTACCTGAAACTAACATAACACTATGCTAATTATATTGGAATTAAAGTAAAAAACTTAATTTTAAGAAAAAGGCTGCTCATCTTGGGAAGTAGCTGTTTGATCAGCATTCGTGAGCGCCATTTTGTAACTTAACCTCTGGCTCCTCTGGCCAACAGCATGAATCTTAAGTACTTGGTCTTAGCTCTTCCTATATTATTATTTCAGTCAGTATGTTGAAATTAAATATTTTTCAGTCTTTTCCACTAGACTGAGCTCTTTTAGTGTAGGATGTAGGTGTTCTATGGATATTTGTTGAATTAGAAACTGGACCTTATGAAACTCAAGGCCAGAACCTTCTCATGGTAGCATTAAAGACAGTGATGACAAAAGCAGTATGGGATTAGGATTTGGGTAATAATCTCCATGACAATGGTTCAAGAGGAAATTGGTGCTTTCTTAGTCCCCTGGGATGTCATGATACAGATGAAGTGCTTTTTAACTCATCCTCCGTGGCTACTGCAACCAGGCCCAGTGCTGGCCAGTCTGAAGTGTTCTGCATTAGGATGTTTATGAGCTCTGTCCTTTCCTCAAGGAGCCAGAGGAAGAGATAACCATGGAGGATAGTCCCACTATGGTTAAAATGGACCAGGGTGAAAATCAGGTTTTACGAAGTCCAAGAAGAAGGTACCTCCCCAAGGCACTTGGCTATGTCACCGGTGATATGAAAGAATTTGCCAGCTGGCTTAAAGGTATTTATGTTTCCATCCCTTGGAGTGATGGGGGAAGTAGCTTTGGGGGAAATGGCTTGCTGGTTCTTCTACTTGTATCTTTCATTACAGTCCCCTGCCTTCTATTGATCTCTCTCCTCTCCAGTTTTTAACTTTTTGTCTTTTTTAAAAGATCTTATTTATTTTTTTAAAGATTTATTTATTTATTATTTGAGAGAGAAAGAGAGAACACAAGCAGGGGGAGGGGCAGAGGTAAAGAAAGAATCTCAGGCGCCTGGGTGGCTCAGTTGGTTAAGCGACTGCCTTCGGCTCAGGTCATGATCCTGGAGTCCCGGGATCGAGTCCCACATCGGGCTCCCTGCTCAGCGGGGAGTCTGCCTCTTTCTCTGACCCTCCCCCCTCTCATGCTCTCTATCTCATTCTCTCTCTCAAATGAATAAATAAAATCTTTAAAAAAAAAAAAAAAGAAAGAAAGAATCTCAAGCAGACTCCCACTGAGCATGAAGCCTGACGTGGGGCTTGATCCCACAACTCTGAGATCAGGACCTGAGCCAAAATCAAGAGTCAGATGCTTAACCCACTGAGCCACCCAGGTGCCCCAAGATTTTATGTTTAAGTAATCTCAATACCCAACATGGGGCTCAAATTTACAATCCTGAAATCAAGAGTCACATGCTTTACCAACTGAGCCAGCCAGGCGCCCCTAATTTTTTATCTTCTAACCTGCAAGCCTCTTCAAATATTTTTTTATGGAGATAGTGCTTAGGGCCAGGGACCTACTCAAATTAGAGGAAAGCACCTGGCTCCAGCCCATAATTTCAGTACTTAAAAACTGAAGTTTTACTCTAATAATTCATTTCTTTAGCTTAAGAGTCTGTACCTCTGAGCATGGTAAATAAGTGCATTCAGTGCTTTCTGCAGTGGAGATTCTAATAAGGGCAGTGTGGGTTGAGCGTAAAGAAACTGGAGGGTTTCGGGGACCTGGGTACGACTAAAGGGGAAATGGCTCAGAGGGAAACAGCTTCCAGGAATATCACAAATTAGTTTCACCTTTATCAGAGGGGATTTTGATGATTTTACTCAGGGTGGGCACTGGGCGTGGAAGGGAGCACCTTGACTTGTCACTTCCTTAGCTCTGTCCATCTCATCTCTTCCAGACAAACCACAGGTGCTCCAGTTCGTTGATTGGGTTCTTCGGGGCATATCCCAAGTGGTGTTTGTCAGCAACCCCATCAGTGGAATCCTGATTCTGGTTGGACTCCTGGTCCAGAATCCCTGGTGGGCTCTCAATGGCTGTGTGGGAACAGTGGTCTCCACCCTGACAGCCCTATTGCTTGCCCAGGACAGGTAGGTGCATCCATCCCAGTCTGCTCTTCCTGCTTCTGAGAACACAGGAGTTAATCAGTGAATTGGGCATCAGTGATAAAGCCCCACCCTTCCCAGAAAAACCCACCTTTATTCTACAGAACTCTATATTTGTCTTGAGCCAGAGGTCAGGGGATTATTTGTATCCTTTATTATTTCTCTTGAGTCATTCACTAAATCATTCTTCTTCAATGATTAATCAATTATTTATCATCAGCATTTTGTGTGGGTAAAAATGCATATGAGTTCTTTTTTTTAGATTTTATTTATTTATTTATTTGTTTATTTGAGAGAGAGAGAGAGAGCACAAGCAGGGGAAGGGGCAGAGGGAGAGGGAGAAGCAGACTCCCCACTGAGTAAGGAGCCCAACGCAGAGCTTAATCCCAGGACCCCGAGATCATGACCTGAGCCGAAGGTAGACACTTAGCCGACTGAGCCACTCAGGCAACACAAGCATATGAGTTCTTGAAAAGTCTTGGTGACTTAAAAATCCCGACTAATCCCATTATATATTGTTTGCATGCTTAGTTTGGTAAATTCATTCTTTATAGACAGTGCAGATGTTAGTTCAGTTTCTAGAGAGATGAATAATCACAAATTCCAAGTTAATTAGTTCTGACTTAAGACGTGTAAGTGTGTCTTCTGAACTATGTGTTGGGTTAAAAATAGCACGTACTTTATAAATTGATCTGTTGTTGAGGAAGTGATAAGCGAACTCCCACCATGGGATTAGACAGCTCCTGACTTTCTAGTTTTGTCAGGGAGGCTGCTGGTCTTCTAGGTGTCCAGGATCAATGAGTAAGCACCAGTGGAGGGTCATTACACAACTAAGCTCTTGTAATATTTACTGTAAGTTACCTAAGGAGCTTCTCAGAGAGAGAATCCGAAAATGTTCCACTTTCCCTTCAGGTCCAAGGGGCCTGATTTGTTCTCCATAGGTCAGGTTAAATCCTATTCCAATGCACATCAGGAAACAGTGCATCCAGTTTGAAGGTGTGGTCCAGGATTGTACCATATCAAATATTCCTTCATTGTTTTGTTCCAGCAAAAATTGACCCATTTTCCTTATCAGGTATTATTTAGAAGGCAAGCCATATTTATATGTGTTGATTTTCAATTCTCTCTTACTTTCCTCAGTCCTAAAGGACCACATTAAAAGAGCAATCCTGTTTTAAGTGAATACACAGTGTCTGTTGTTTTAACTCTGGTGTTCCACAACTTGCTGACGTTGCCATTAAAGCAATGGCAGCCAAGCATTCAATCTGCAAGTCCCTTGTTGAGAAGGCGAGTCTTTGCCTAGCTGTCCACTGTCCTCATGTATATTCCCAAATTCTAGAAGAGAGTATCACTTCCAGAGTTAAACCAGCAAAAATCCCATCAATTCCTACATGTCCCAAAGGATTAGTTAAGGAAGACAATAGGTCAACCTTCAGAAGGCTGAGAGGCAAAAAGGAACCCAAGAATGAATTTGGTGTTAAATATGCACATAAATGGAATACTCTGCCCAGTTAAAGTAATTATTTTTCTTTGCAATAATTTGGAAATGTATATTTGGAGACCACAAAAGGGAAGCACAGGAAGATGAAAATGTATGCTACGTTGGAAGATTAATGTTTTTAAGGTCACAAACACTACGAAAGTGAATTTACAGTTGGACCATCTTACGCCTCTCACCAAGAATGTCAGACTTAGAGAACAGTTTCATGGAACAACTCTGTTCAGATCAAAGGCCCTTAATGACACAGGAGAAATAACTTTCTGAAGGAAAGGCTAAAGGAAGCAGGACAAGCTGCCTCTCTCATTTCCTTTTCTGCACCTGGATGCTGGAATCTTGTCTTGCTAGGACACCTCTGAAGGGGGTTGTTCTATATGCACAGTTCTATTTTATCCTTATCTATGTATATTTCATTTTTTCCCATGATTTTAATAGTGTTTGGCTTTTACAGACTTTGGAATAAATTTCTAAATATAATCTCATTTCCTAATGGGAATATGATCTGAAAGTTGCAAGAATCATTTATGTGCAAGTCCAGCCAGTGTCCACCCAGGACATGCCCACACTGTGCCTTTCGCCCGCAGGTCCGCAATCGCCGCAGGACTCCAGGGCTACAATGCCACGCTGCTGGGAATCCTCATGGCTGTCTTTTCAGACAAGGGCAACTATTTCTGGTGGCTGTTATTCCCTGTGTCTGCTATGTCCATGACTTGGTAAGTTGTACCTGGTTGTCCAAAATACCTTTAAAAAAAAAATATGTGGGGGGAGGAGGGAATGGAGAGTTACTGTTTAATGGGTACAGAGTTTCAGTTTTGCAAGATGAAGAAAGTTCTAGGAATGGACAGCAGTGATGTTTAGACGACCATGTGAATGAACTGAACGCAAGTGAAACCGCAGACTTTAATATGGTTAACATGGTCAATTTTATGGTACATATGTCTAACAATTTTTAGCAAAATAATTTTTTAAAATTAAATTCGGTTTATGTCTATTGGAAACAGGAAGCATCAAACACACTGATGCGTGTGACCTTCCATACACACCTCGTCCCCCCCCCCCACCATCCCCTGAGATTCTGATGTAATTGGTCTGGGGTGTTGCCTGGGCTCGCAGGGGTTTCTAAAGTACAACCAAATTTGAGAACCATGCCCTCCATCAGCGCTCCTCCACCGTGCACACTACCGAATCACCAGCAGGGCTTGTGAAAACACAGCCTGCAGCCCCCCTCCCCAGGGCTTCTGATTCAGCCCATCCAGGATGAAGCCTAAGAATCTGCATTTCTAACCAGTTCCCAGGTGAGGTGGCTGATCCAGGAACTACACTTTGAGAACCACTGTATGTGCCTATATGAACTCTCCTTATCCACCTGCCCCTGCTGCCTTCAAAGAATTTCGTTACTGAATTCAAAAAATCCTTCAAAAAAAAGGATTTTTTTTAAACTCTAAATCCTTCAAATTAGTTTCTTAAGTCCTTTTTTGTTTGTTTTTTGGAAGCATACATTTCCTTCTTACTCTGGCACATTTAGGATATAAAACACGAATACCCACACGAATGAGTAGTGTAGCCCACTCTGGACAAAGTCTGCAGCGCCCCCCACCGCCCCCCCCGGCCTGCATCCACAGGCGTGTGCGAGAGAGTCTGCGGGCAGAGCCAATCTGAGCGGGAAGTAATTTCCGAAAAACAGGCTCAAGGACAGGAAGTGGGTCATCAGCAGGGACTCCCCACACCCCCTCCCATAATCTGGAGTTCTGACCTTAGTGATGGGCTAACAAGTGAGAGCCCAAAAGGGGCCCAGAGACAGTCTAATCTAATCTAATCCAGTCCCCCAGACTACAGACCAGGAAATGGAGGAGTAGTTCCTTGCCAAAGGTCACATAGTTCACCAACTATTCCTGACTTAAAGCTGTTCCTCCCCTTCCTGCTCCCCCTCCCACCCCGAGTTTAAGATCTTTTTCCTCCAGCCCACACCACCTTACATCCTCCCTTGGATAATTGTTTCTCTTTTTCAAAAATAGATATACTAAAGACTCATGAAGATGATACAGAAATTCAAGATGGCGGTTGCGTCTGGTCAGGAGGGAGGGGCTCATGATCATGTACCATGATCAAGTAGGTTACACAGGGGGCTCTAACTGTGTATTTTACTTCATGTCTAAAATACTTCAAAAATATTTCTAAAACCTAGATTTCATAAGTCTCTGTGAGCAACCCCAGAGTATAATTTTTCAAAAGCCAAATAAGCAAAGAGTTGATTTTTGACTTCATGTAAGAATTATTCTCTGACAGGATTTATTCCCCGCATGTTTGTTTTTTTGTTTCAGTTTGGGTTTTTTTGGTTTTCTTTCTTTTTCCCCCTGTGAAAAGTTTGCTGAAACAACAGCACGTTAGCATTTTGCCCATGAAACAAACCTCTCCCCAGTGTAGAGATTCAGTTTGTCAAACGACTTGTCACATGCATGTTCTTCCATTCTGTTTTGTGGTTGTTGTTGTTATTAGTCCAATTTTCTCAAGTGCGTTGAACTCCTTGTTCTGCAAATGGGACCTCCCCGTCTTCACGCTGCCCTTCAACATGGCATTATCAATGTACTTATCGGCCACAGGACATTACAATCCATTCTTCCCAGGCAAATTGTTCAAACCCGTGACCGCAGTTCCCAATATCACCTGGTCTGACCTCAGTGCCCTGCAGGTAAGATACGCTGTCTTCTTGCATTCCTCCTGACTCTGGAAGACGCTCAGTGTCCTCCTGTTTAATTGTTCTTGGGCATCAGAGCCTGATGGAGACTCGGCTTGCTGTCTTCATCTTGCCCCCTAAACCATTTGTTCTACTCCAAAGCTTTGGGCTCTAAGGGTTTGTTTATTATTATCATTGAAGTATAGTTAACATACAGTGTTATATTAGTTTCAGGTGTACAATATAATGATTCAACAATTCTATACATTACTCAGTGCTCATCAAGATATCTGTACTCTTAATCCCTTTCACCGACTTCACCCATCCCCCCACTCACCTCCCTCAGGTAACCACCAATTTGTTCTCTGTAGTTAAGGGTCTGGTTTTTTTTTTGTTTTGTTTTGTTTTTTTTAATATTTTATTTATTTATTCATGAGAGTCAGAGAGAGAGAGAGACGCAGAGGCAGAGGGAGAAGCAGGCTCCCCGCCCAGCAGGGAGCCCGATGCGGGACTCGATCCCAGGACCCTGGGATCATGACCTGAGCCGAAGGCAGACGCCCAACCATCTGAGCCACCCAGGCGCCCAAGGGTCTGGTTTTTTATCTCTTTTTTTTTTTCTTTGTTTTAAAGAGTTTTTTAAATGACTGCTCAAAGCTAAGTTTCCCCCTCTTTTTCTAAAATCCAGTCCAGAGTATAGCTCCATTGGAAATCAAAGACTCTGTTTCAAATTTGCCCCTTCTTTGGGTGGATGGGATGGGGGCCAGTCCTTGAGGAAGTGCCTTGAGCCTGGAGTTAAGCCCTCCATGACCTGCCTCCTCTGATCAAAAGATCTGGCAGCTTACTGTTAGGTCTCATTAAAGAACCTCTCTATTCTGCTTTTTCTTTGGGTAGATCTCAAAGAATATGTACAATAATTCATGGTTCTCAAGCTTTGGTTGCCATCAGAATCATTGTTTTTAAATACCAACACAAGCTCCACCTCAGACTCCCCAAATCATTATCTCTGGGGAGGCGGCCTAGGAACCTGTATTAACAAGCTGCCCAAATAACGGTGATGTGGACCAGGGTTTGAGAACCACGATCATAGGATGTATTGCATGTATCTCTTTACAGGTGTGCACAGAGAGAATTGCCATTTTTAAAAAACCTGGTTCACTCCTGTTGGTGTTTATTTAATAACTCTGTTGAAGGTTTCTTGACGAAGAGGACGCTTAAAATCAGAGGAAAACAAACAAAAAGCACCTTTTTGATGTGCAAAAGCCTGGCTTTCCCACTCTCAGGTCACATAACCCCTTTTGCTGTCCTCTTTGCTGAGCCATCAAAATGCATGAGGAGCTCAGGCAGGCTTTTCTTTACATTCTTGCCCAGAAAATAAATGGGAGCTTTTGGAAATAACTTAGAAAATCAAATGCTTATTCGAACCTACCCACAAAAAATAATATTATAGTGTTAATTGATCTATCTAAAACTGCCCTGTCCAATATAGTAGCTATTCAGCCCCACGTGGCTATTTTAACTTAAATGTGAAATTCATTACAATGAAATAGAATTAAAAATTCAGTTTCTTAGCCTTACTAGCCACACTTCAGGCACTCAGTGGCCACGAACAGAATATTCGCCACCATGGAAGTTCTGTTGGACAGTACTCATCTGCGGAAGTGAGGGTCTTCTCCTCACTCTGAGCTACCACCCCAACATCAGCACCCTTCTTTCCCATCTCGCCCGACTCCCCGCTTCCCTGGCTCCCTGAGGGGTAGTTCTGCCATCAGTTCTGAGGGGAAGCCTATGTAGTCTTTGCCTGTGTCAAGTTCCCTGGTCCAGACAAACAGTAAACGATCTTGTGTAGACATAAAGATCCACTGTGAGCTGGAAAATTCAGGGTCCATCTTAGGATAGAATCAAACTCACAGTCTGGTCCTGTGCTCTGCACAAGGACCGGAGCAGGGTTTGCAAGCCAGTGTTAGATCCCACCGAATGAATGAGGGGAGGAGGCAGGTCCTCATGCCACAGCAGGGTCCCCTGTCGCAGAGTCTGCCTCCCCAAGGTCACTCAAAAGATGTACATGTGGTGTGGGGCAAGTAAATGGACTTGGTCACAAAGGAGCCTAATGTGGCTAATTATGCCTCTCCTGGCCCGACCAGAAGTGCCATTATAAAGAATTATTATCTGTTAGCTTCAATCAAACCCTGTACTTTCCCGAAAACTGCCATTCTGTTGAGCACATAGCTGACATCAGGCCTCAGCCAGAACAGAGAACTGTGACATTCACATGTGGTCTTGTGTTTTGAGGACTAACTGGCAGTTGTTGGTAAGTGGAAGAAGCCAATGATATTCTGGCTTAAATTAATACATGTTCTGCCTCCTCTGATCAAAAGAGCTGGCAGCTTACTGTTAGGTCTCATTAAAGAACCTCTCTATTCTGCTTCTTCTTTGGGTAGATCTCAAAGAATATGTACAATAATTCATGGTTCTCAAGCTTTGGTTCCTCAGCTCAATTCACAGCGCTCACCATAGCACGTACCCTCCCCCATGTGAATTGTGTAAGACTGATGAATCACAGACCTGTACCTCTGAAACAAATAATACATTATATGTTAAAAAAAAAAAAAAAAGAAGATAGCAGGAAGGGAAAAAGAAGGGGGGAAATCAGAGGGGGAGATGAACCATGAGAGACTATGGACTCTGAGAAACAAACTGAGGGTTCTAGGGGGGAGGGGGGTGGGGGGATGGGTTAGCCTGGTGATGGGTATTAAAGAGGGCACGTTAAAAATGGAGCTCCAGGGAGCCTGGGTGGCTCAGTTGGTTGAGCGACTGCCTTCGGCTCAGGTCATGATCCTGGAGTCCCTGGATCGAGTCCCGCGTCGGGCTCCCTGCTCGGCGGGGAGTCTGCTTCTCCCTCTGACCCTCCCCCCTCTCATGTGTTCTCTCTCATTCTCTCTCTCTCAAATAAATAAATAAAAAATCTTTAAAAAAAAAAAATGGAGCTCCATTAAAAATGGAGCACTGGGTGTTATCCACAAACAATGAATCATGGAACACTACATCCAAAACTAATGATGTAAATGTATGGTGATTAACATAACATAATAAAATAAAATTAAAAAAAATTAATACATGTTCTAGGTAAGTATAAATAGGGTCCTGATTCCTGAACTTGCCGATAATTGCTTCTGAATTGTGGATAAGATAACCCAGCTCTGGGTCTCTGGCCTTAACAACCCAACTGCACGAAAGTAATAACACTTCTCTTGACCTTGGTGTGCACTAACGTGTTAGCCTGACAACCGATGGACAGTTAAGAGCAGCGGAAATGTCAGCGGTGGTCCCTGCCGTCCTCACTGGGAGACTCGGCAGGTCATCGCCGGGGGGGGGGGGGGGGGGGTGGCAGTGAGACCACCCGGGAGCCTATCAGCCACCAGCTCCAAGTGGCCGTGCGCACAGCGGAGCCCCCGAGCAAAGGGGAATTCTGAGAAGGCAGGCTCAACATTCGCCAGGGGCGGGTGGGTCTATCTCTCGGGATAAAGCAGAAGAACGAGATTTCTCTGTCAAGAGAAAGAAACTTTTAAAAATGAGTAACACTGACCTGGGAAGACGAGAAACGCTAACTCTAACATGACACTGTATGCGCTTGTGGGGGTCCCGCGGCTTTCTGCTCAGTTGTGTTAATGAGCTCATTTTCTAAATCGCTTTGCAGTTATTGAAATCGCTGCCCGTGGGTGTGGGCCAGATCTACGGCTGTGATAACCCGTGGACAGGGGGCATTTTCCTGGTCGCCCTTCTGCTCTCCTCCCCACTCATGTCCCTGCATGCTGCCATCGGGTCGCTGCTGGGGATAGCAGCAGGTAAGCAAACATCGAGCAGCTCCTGCCCCGCATGCCTCCCCTCAGGCATCTTCCAAAGGCCAGGCTTTCTTGAGGGCTCTGCTTCCCAGGGACCAGTGGGACTAGCTTCCCCCACCCCTGGCCTCCTTCCAGAGCGTCCTGCCTTTGGTGCCCAGCCCTGACTTCACCTGTCTCACCTAATAGGACTCAGTGTCTCGGCACCATTTGAGAACATCTACCTTGGACTCTGGGGTTTCAACAGCTCTCTGGCCTGCATTGCAATTGGAGGAATGTTCATGGCTCTCACCTGGCAAACGCACATCCTGGCTCTTGCCTGTGGTGAGTATTCCGGGCACTGGCGGGAGGGTTGCTCATAACTATGGGATCAGTCCACACAGTACAAAGGGACTGTGTGAGACGCTGGGGCCGCGGTTCCAGTGTGGGCCCCCGGCTGTCTGCGTGTGTGAGCAGGACAAGTGGCGTCCCCTCCCCGGGAGGGTTAAGCTCTGCTGTGCCCTCCTCATTGGCTGTCATGAGGACAGGAGAGCCTGTTGAGTCGGGTTAACCATTTTGCCATCTGTATATGGGGGAGGGGAAGGGGGGAGGTAGAAACTTGACTCATCCTATTTCTTCATACTCATCGTTTGACCCAAGAAACTAAGATGAAATGACTCGAGCTAGATACAGAGCCATTCCTCCTGCTGAATCAGGTAGGACTACATGTGGCCCTTTGAGAATCACAAGAATCTAGCTGTTCTCACACTTCAGGGAACGTCAGAATCACCTGGAAGGCTTGTTAAAACACAGATGGCTGCCCCCCGCCCCAGTACCCCGTGTCTGATTCCTCGTTTGAGGTAGGGAGGAGTTGGCATTTAAAGAGGGCCAGACGGTGCTGCTGCTGGTGCTCTGGGGGCCACGTCTTGCACTGTGTTCACCGCTTCTGACCCCGGTATTCTAGCCAGCCTCGGCCTGTCAGAGCTAGGAGAGGTTCTGCAGATCTCCGCCCCAGCCCCCTCATTTTACTATTGGGGTTCTGAGGCCAGAGAAGTAAAGTGATGTGCTGAAGGGCATCCAGTCAGTTAGAGTAAATGCAAGCCCAGAATCCACATTTGCTAACAACCTCTGGAATTACATCCACTCACTACCCCAGCTTCCCTGTGGCAGCATTCAGGCCTTGAGGTAAAAACAGAGCTCAAGTGATTTAGATTTGAAAAGCTAATGGATTTCTCAGGCCCTTGTAAAGGGGAGGCTTATTCACCCAGAGCCTCTGGCATCCCTAATCCAATACAAAGTAAAAGGATTTAAGATAATCTGTTAAGAGTGCAGGGAATGACCCTCCCTGGGGGATATGCAGGGCGGAGGATGGTGGAAGGTGCAGAAATCGTTCCTAACCAATAGAAATATTTGTCTAGAGTCAGTTTATCACCAGGTGAATCAATCCAAGTTATCTAAGCTGCTACTAAAAGGTCAGATCACAAATATACATACACAATGGAATACTACTTAACCATAAAAAAGAATGAAATCTTGCAACTTGCACCAACACGGGTGGAACTTGAGGGTATTATGTTAAGTGAAATAAGTCAGAGAAAGATAAATACCATATGATTTCACTTACATGTGGAATCTAAAAAAACAAACACAACAAAGCAAAACCCAGACTCAGTAAGTACAGAGAACAGATTGGTGGTCGCCAGAGGTGGGGGGCGGGGGGGGGGGAGGGTTGTGAATGGGTAAAGGGAAGTATACATTTCCAGTCATAAAATAAATAAGCCATGGGGTGTCATATACCACATGAGGAATAGAGTCAATAATATTATATTAATTTTGTGTGTGTGGCAGATGGTGACGAGACTTCACCGAGCTGAGCATTTCACAATGTATACAAAGGTAGAATCACTATGCTGTACACCTGAAACTAATATAATATTGTATGTCAATTACACCTCAATTTAAATAAAAAAAATAAAAGAGTCAACCACATGTCAGGCAGGATTTAGAATGGATTCCTGCACTGGGCAGGAGGTGGGACTGAGGATTCCTAAGGCCTCATTCAATTTCGATCTTCCGAAGCTGTAGCAAGGTTAACACATCTCAGGTTGCTGTGGTGGTACCATGTCCACGTCATTTTGCCCACTTCTTTGTAGTACACAGCTGTTCCACCAACTAAGCCCGTCAAAGCTCTTTGCTCATTTTCCCACATCTGTTTACAAGCTTAGGGCAAGGGAGAAGACGGATTACGTGCCACCTGAGCTAGGCCAGGTTAGAAGCTTTATTGTGAGATTGTTTGAGGTTTCAAATCTTTATTCAAGGTGCATACCTTTATGTGTCTGGGTTGGCAGGAACAACAAATACATACTAAATGCTCATGAAACAGCCCAGACAGTATTAGGAAGAGCTAGGGGCTCAGCAGCGTAGATCCCAGAAGTTGCTCTGCACGGAGAGTGTTATGGTCCAGGGCAGAAGCCAGGTGGGTGAGAGAAGCCCACGGAGACCATATGAATACTGGGAGGGGAACAAGGACATGTCTACAGTACCAGAGTCTCTGGGGGAGCATCACAGTTCAGAATCATCAAGAAGCACCTCTTAGAGAAGGTGGCTTCTCTGTACGTCCTAAAAATCGAGAGGAGGAAGTCTGGTTGGTGGAGGGGGAGGTCCGGGCCAGCATGGGGACGGCCTGAGCACATCCTTCAAGATCAAGCAGACACTGTTTTGGACACAAGAGTTGCTGATGAGATCTTGACAGAGTGTGGGAAGGGATGAAGCCAAAGATGTTTGCAGATGGGTTTCCTCAAAGCAGGAATATCTTCATTATTTTCTTCACTATAGGTGTAGTACAGGCTTATTGTACAAGACAAAACAAACAAAAACTCAGTAAATACAGAAGAGTATAAAGCAGAAAGTAAAAACATTCCACCCTACTCCCTCGATACAACTTTTTTGCCTCCCTCTTACAAGGACTCTGTGGTTACACTGGGTCCACTTAGATAATTCAGCTAGTCTCCCCATGTCAAGATCGTTAACTTAATCACAGCTGCTAAGCCCCTTCTGCCCTGTAAACTAACATATTCACAGGTTCTAGGGATTTGAACAGGAACATCTTTGGGGGCCATTATTCCGCCTATCGCGCCTACCTTCCCTTGGACAGGTCAGATTTTCTCCACTGGTGTAGCATACGGTTAGGGCAGTATACAGAATTAGCGGAGAGCCCAGACCCTGGGGCCAAAATCCTAGCTCTGCCCATTTGAATTTCAGTAGATGCCACATTCACCCCCACAGAGGCCATGCGGATTTCCCCTGCCACGGACAATGTGCGAGAGTGGCTGTTTGATCCACACTGGGTCCTGCCCCTCTCCGTCTTTGGACAGAAAGTGTGGAGGCAGACCTCCAGCCCCTCTTGTAAAGCAAGTCTCACATGGAAAATGTCACAGCAAGTTCCAGCTTGCCCACATCACCCTGACCCTGCCAAACGAGAGACCAACTCTGCCAGCCAGGGCAAGTAAATAACAGACATTTATTACAGAGTTGCTCTTTCCCTGGTTCCGATGGTGTTATCAGAAGAGCGGGGAAGCTCTGATAGAGCCTGGCAGGGCCACCTGCCCTGCCTGGAAACCGGAAACTGCCCACCAGGGAATTCCTCAATTTTGTTATCTTGTCAGCGCAAACTGGAGACACATTTTGTCTCTTTTTGGTTTTTTGGTTTTTTGGGGTTTTTTTATTATTTAGAGATGGGGAGGGGTGGAGGGAGAGAGAGAATCTTAAGCAGACTCCACGCCCAGTGCAAGCCCAAGGCAGGGCTCGATCTCAGGACCCTGAGATCATGGACCTGAGCTGAAATCAAAAGAAGGGGGTTAACTGACTGAGCCCCCCAGGCGCCCCGACATTTTGTCCCCTTTCAGTGCTTGGGTTGCCCTAGTAGGACTGGCCCACGGCGGTCTGCTGGGATGGGCACTGTCTGCTCAGCACTCAGGGCCTTTCTGTCCCTCGGCTGCCCAGAGCACTGTCAGAGTCATCGCCTACACCCTGTGGTGTGCAGACTTCTCCTCTAATGGGAGGCTCTACCGGTCCCACTCAGCAAGCCTTAATTGATGGCAGCTACTGTTAGACAGTCTGATGCTCTTACTGTGGAAAAAAAGCAACTTGTCATCGGAGACCACTTGGAAGGAGCCTAGCAGGAAGAGACCGGGGCGGTAACTGTGCCTTCCAGGTGCGACCCGTGTGAAAAGGAGAAGAATGGCAGTAAGGACTCATGGGCTCAGGGGAGGTCTCGGAGAAGAGCTGGTACCCAAGAGAGCAGGGCAGAGTGTTCTGGTGCTTACCCGAAGGCAGTGAGTATTTGTTGAATGAGTGAGGGAAGGAAGGAAGGAAGGAGGGAGGGAAGGAAGGAAGAATGAAAGGGGGAAAAAAAAGAATGAAATTATCAAAACCAAACAAAGAAGCTCTTCCAAACCAAGCCACTGCCCGCTTCTGTTCAGAGCAGCATCGTGGTCCCCCCCCCACACACACCCCTGGGGACATGGATGGGTTGACAGTGGCTGTTTGTGGAAATACAAGACTGCATTTGAGATTCATCTCCTCCCTGTAAAGCGCATCGTCAAGTTGCCCTTTTACAGACGATAATACTGGATTCCCAAGTTCAGTGATTTTTTTGTACAATAAAATGGCAGAGCCGGGGTTTGAAGCCCAGGCTGTTTCCAAGACAAGCCTTTCCCCCTAGCATGAGACAATTCAGATGTGAAAAAATGAGGTAGACTGTTGAACAAAAATACCAGGATAAAAAGACCAAAGATTGATGAAAGGATGGTAAAGTAAATAGGATCAGAGTCCCTCCCCCCACTTCCCACCCTGCCCCCCTGGGGGCTCATGTCACTTCTCCCTGCCCTGGAGGTCTAGGTGGTGGGCATGTCTAACAGAGCCAGCCATGGCCCAGGGGACTGGGTGGCCAATGCACGGTCATTCTGCAGCATGCCTTTGTGAAACCTGAGCTTCCCTGAACTTCCCCGAGCCCCCTCTTCAACTGATGATTAGCTACTTGAGATCTTTGTGTGTGTTGTTTTACATTGAGGGTCACACATAGACTCACATTACCTACTTTAAGATCCGTGCTCACTCAGAGTAAATAAAAACACAGCATATGAATTCATTGGCCTATATGCCAATCTTAATGGTATTTGGAACAATGTTTTTATGGGAAGAAATCCCAAGTTTGTGGTCAGTTTCTGCTTTTTATTTTTTTATACCATGATTTTTTTGTAACTGTGAATTCTAACCATTAATATGAGACTCCTAGATGCATATATTGTGATTGCACAGAAACCATGCTATCTCAAGAAACATTCATACGTTTCATTTTTTTTAAGATTTTACTTATTTTAGAGAGAGAGAGAGAGCAAGTGGGGGAGGGGCAAAGGGAGAGGGAGAGAGAGAATCTCAAGCAGACTCCACACTGAGTGTGGAGCCCAAAGTGGGGCTCGACTGCACAACCCTGCGACCATGACCTGAGCTGAAATCAAGTGTCAGACGCTTAACAGGCGCCCCCATCATTTTAATTCAACTATGCTCAGATAAAATAACAGGGAAGTTAATTTGCCATAGAAGGCCTTTTCCTTAGGGATCAGCAATAATAGCAACAGAATAGTAACCACAGAAAACTCCCTTTACTGAGTACCTCTTACTGTGTGCTAAACCCAAGTATTATCTCCTTTCATGATGACACCAACCCCGTGAGAAATTCCTATCACCTCTATTGAGCAGGTGAGGAAGTGGAGGCTTAGAATGGGGGCCACCAAGCTCCTAAGTGGCAGAGTCTGGATTTGAACCCAGAGCTGCCGACTGTAAGCTCCTACTTGTAACCAGGGTGCCGAGCTAGCTGGTGAAACATGGATTTCCAGGAGATTTATACCAGAAAGCAGTCTTCCCTGTAATGAAAAGTGCACCTACTAAGTCTTGTTCCCTTCTTTTTGTAGCTCTGTTCACGGCCTACCTTGGAGTCAGTCTGTCCCACGTGATGGCTGTGGTGAGTTGGCTTTAATCTCGCTTTATCATCAGCATGGTTGATCCATTTTCAGTGATGTGGAAACCCTCCTGGGGTCCCCCACGTGGTGTTCCAGCAGGAGCCAGGGCTGCGGTCACCACGATCTTCCCGTCTCCTGGACCTGCCTGTTCACACACCTGCTAACATCATAGTAAATTTTAGTCCAAACTACAATCACCGGGCTTGCTAAAAAAAATACCAGATTAAAAAAAACAAAAAAATAAAAATACCAGATTGCATAATTTAAAGAAGTGAAAGGCTGTATAACATATTTATCAAGTTCCTACTCTAACTCTGAGGATCAGGGAACTGACTTTAGAATATCTTCTACTTGAACAGAAAGCCAAAACCAGGTAGTGGTTGAGAAATCAAGAAAGGGAGGAAAAGGATAATTGCCTACAGACCCAAATGGTTTGGGTTTTGTTTTTAATTGAGCCATTCGTTGTTCATACCCCTTGTCTTTTTTTAAACCCCTCGTCAGTCGTAAGACGTACTCAGACCCATGTCCTAGCTGAATTATTTAATAGGCAAAATCGTTGCCTGTTTAGTGCCTCCTTCCTTTTCAGCACTGTCTTGCCCTTGACCTTCTCCAGAACTGCATGAGTTGCCAAGAACAGCCCAGAGGAAGGACCTCCCCTCCAAGAGCTTAGAGTCTATTTGGGAACTGGAACGAAAGGAAGGGAAGTCCAAGATTGGTCTGGGTGGGAGTCAGGAGGAGAGAGGTCACCACAGACCAAACCAATCAAGGAGGGCCCTGTGGGTGTGGTGAGGGGTCAGGAGCCCCTAGTAGCTTGCGGAGTGACACCTCTGGCTGCCTGGGCTCATCTCCGCACACGTGGTGTAGGAAGCCTGGCTGGATGAGAGGAGGGAAAGATGCGCAAGGTGGATGTGCCACTGACCACCGGGGGAATGGACGGCGACGTTTCGCCTGCTAAATGCAGTCCGACTGGGCCCTTGGACTCGGTCCCGGTGGGCAGAAGCCGAGTCCAGATCGGCAGCCCAGGGACGCATCCCCCTGGGCTGAATGAGAATAGGATGAAGGGTGGTGCTCTGTGACGGAATCTCAAAGGAGCATGTGGTTTGTGTCTTCCTCTTCAGGCGGGATTGCCGGCTTGCACCTGGCCCTTCTGTTTGGCCACGCTACTGTTCCTCTTGGTGACCACGAAAAATGCCAACATCTACAGGATGCCCCTCAGCAAAGTCACTTATCCTGAAGAAAACCGCATCTTCTACCTCCAAGCCAAGAAAAAAAGGATGGTTGAAAGCCCTTTGTGAGGGCAAGCCCCACCCACAGCCCAGGTCCCAAGGGGGGACTGACCGACTGCCCCAGGTGACTCCCAGGGTCTCGGCAAACTGCTGTTTTTCATTAGCAACAACATTCACACTGACCCATTGGCAATCTGCTCTTAGGCTCATTTCTGTGGCTTTCTTTTAGACTCCAGGAACACCCCCAAACATGTGAGAGACGCGTCCAGATGGTCTGCCCTGGTGGGGCGCTGGTGCTAGACATGTAATCTATTCATAAAGTCAAACGCTCCAACGGGAAGAAGACGTGAGACCAGAGCTTGTTATTTATTGATATTCTTGGTGTTTGGTTGGCTACATGATGTTAACAGTATTAAAAATTAAGCTCTACAAACCAACGAAGGCTTCAGTGAATGGAATTCATGGTCACAAAATCAAAGTCAACCCAGAATTCTCCGATAAGCAGTTTGACTTGTTTAAAATCAATACAAGTTATGCGGGACAGCTGTGGTGCCCAAAGCTCATTCTCCAGCTCCTGGGCAGAAGGGCCTGGATGCTGCCCTGTGTGTGTGCGGCGTTCTCCTACAAGGAGATGGTTGATTCTTTCCCGCTGACACAGCTCTAGGAGGGAGAAAGGGGTTTTATCAGTCAAAATTATTTTGTAGTGTTATTTTTCTTAGACATCACAAAGGATGTTTTAGATAAAGTTTATCATCTTTTTCTTATGAGAATGGATTTGTTTTTTCAATGAGGTAAAATAAGAGAAGTTCCTGGCTTCACCAGTTCCTAGATATTAACGAAAAGTTACATTTTTATAAAATACTTGGCATAGCCATTTTTACTTTAATCCCCAAGTTGATTTCGTAAATGCCAGGAATGCATAGAACCAAGTCATCAACATCCAAGGCCCTTTAAAACCACATTTGCAATTCATCTGAGGATGTCTTATATCTTATAAAGACTGAAAGTGAAGGTCAGATTGTTTCTGGGTGCTTGGAAGTTGTTGAGTTTCTTACTTTAAAAAAAAAAAAATCATTATTTTCTGCAGGCTCACAATATCCTCACTCAGAAACCTGACAAGACATACCAGTAAAGGGTTCTCCTGTTTTGTTTTGGTTTGGTTTTTTGTTTGTTTTAATCTTAAAGTTATCAGTCCTATAAACATTCTATACCCAAACATGCTGAGGATGCCGTGGAAAGTTCCGCTCACTACCTTCTACTTGAGTCTATATCAGTTCAGTATTTTGGAGGATTCAAAAAGAGAAATCGTGAAAGCCTAAAGGCGTTTTTTCCCCTTTGGGTTTCCAGCGCTCAGTGCAAAACACACTGTGTGCTGCACAAATAAACAGAAGAGGGGAAGGAAACCTACAAATACCTGGGGAGAAGTCCACTTCTTCCTTTTCTCGGGAACACAAATATTGTTCCAATTTAACAACCCTATAACCAAAGCCTTTTGAAGCCCTGAATTTGCAACTGTCATAGAGTCATGTGCATTCCTGTGGAAAAACTAAATTTTCATTGTTCGGACAGAGATCTCCCTTGTTAGGGAATTTGTGAAATAAGATTTGGGAGGGGGGGGTCGGGGGAAGGACACAAAAAAGCAAGCAGAACCAAAGATAACCAGGAGTGAAGAACCTGGGCCGTGGTTGAGCGAACCAGAGCTTCTAACGTGTCTTCAGGCCCATCTTCACGAGGAGCTCTAGAGTGTTCTCTGTGCCTTCACCTGGTGGGCTCACAGAGACGTGTAAACAGGAACATTCTAAAGCCTTGTACATTGTCTAATTTAAATGGTATTAATTTTCTCAAGCTATTTTTGTTACTAAGTATTATCCTGAAATGAAGTGAGTAATTTGTTAGTTTTCTTAGGGATCACTTGTATTCTTCCCTATTGTCCGTATAACCAATTTCCAATTAAGAATATGAATAAAATTATACTCACAACTCAGTTTTGTGTAAATTTTGTTTAAAAGTCACATAGGCCTTTTATTGCTATCGTGGATATTAACAATCACATGCATACGTGTGTATTGCTTAGAATTGCTTATATTTTGATGTACTGGTATCCTTATTCCTTTCTTATACTGGTAACACCAGATGTGTAGTTGAGCAAACCCTGTTCAACTCAGAGGTATGGACCCATCCCCGTGGGTCTCCTCTCAAGTCCGTATCATTCTCCTCGCTCAGGGATGAGAATGGGTTACTTAGGGCAGTCACTGATGTTCAGGGCACACTCTTAACACTTTGAGATGAATATCCAGGCAGCTTCTACGCATGCCATAGAGGCCCCGGGCACCCCCCACCCCAGGACTGAGGCTGGGCACGCCTAAGCGGTCAGCGTCCTGGGAGGAACATTACCCCTGAGGGTGAAGCCACACCACACTCCTCTCTCCCACCTCCCTACATCCACAGCTAGCATGTTTGAAAGAAAACATGGCAAGAATGGAAACTCACCCCAAGGTTCAAAAGCAACCCAAACAAGAAATAAGAGAAGGCGACAGTAGATTAGCCCCACTGGAGTGCCCTCTGTCAAAACAAAACCTCTCCAAGGGGCGCCTGGGTGGCTCAGTCAGTTGGGTGACTGACTCCTGATTTTGGCTCAGGTTATGATCTCAGGGTTATGAGATGGAGCCCCGCCTCGGGCTATGCCCGGGGTGTGGAACCTGCTTGAGATTCTCTCTCTCCTTCCCAACTCCCCCCACCCCAGCTCACGCACATGTGTGCATGCTCTCTCTGTAAAACAAACAAAAAACAAACCCAAAAAATACCTTCTCCTACCTATTGTTTCAAGACAATAAATTTACGAGAGTGATCTGGTCATTAAATGCCCCCTTTGGTCTGAGGTAGAAAACAGAGAGAAGGTTTTAAGGCTTTTCAGCTAAGTATTACAAGTGCTATATAAAGTTACCCATGGTACCTGATTCACATGGAATATGTTGAGATAGGAGGTTAAGTTGACAGGAGATCAGGATTTTCCAAGGTGGCTTCTTAGAGACAAACTTGCAGGAATATTTTTGAGGTGGTTAAGTACAGCGTGACGTTTTATGCATAAGAAAGTTTTCAGCCTTCCCTTTATTCCAACAACTTCCTTCTAAAAGGCTTTCGTCTTTAGAGTAAAACCTGCTTCTTGAACCTGCACTAACACTGCCCCCCCCCCAATCATTAGAAGGCTTGGAGCTTCAAGGCTATAGAATGCCCTTCGCTAACAGTCACCAGTACAGATCTTGGGGGAATTTAAACAAATATAGTAAATAATAGACTTTGAAAGAAGTGGATTTATTTTTTTTTTAAAGATTTTATTTATTTATTTGAGAAAGTCAGAGATAGTGACAGAGAACATGAGTGGGGAGGAGAGGGAGAAGCAGGCTCCCCGCGGAGCAGGGAGCCCGATGCGGGGCTCGATCTCAGGACCCTGGGATCACGACCTGAGCCGAAGGCAGACGCTTAACCGACTGAGCCACCCAGGCGCCCCGATTTAAGTCCTTTAATAGTCTGCTTTCACCAGTCTGCTTTCATCTTAAAATAGAACTACAAAAGACATGTAGTAGATCAAAGCAGACATATGTGAAATCATCTAAAAGAAAAGACTGCTCCTGGGTCTGACCTTTACCTTACTAAGTGTTAACCAAGTAGGTGTTAACACAGCCAGAGCAAGCTTACATCTGATGGGAGGGCAGGTCAACCACTGAAGCTTAGGAGTTGCAGGCAGACAAAGGCAGGGGGTCTTCAGCTCTGGGAGTCATGGACCAGGAACAGGTGTCAAGGGAGACCCCTGTGGTGGAAATGGGCACACTGGGAGGAATCACAGTTTAGCAAATGTAATCATTTAGATCAAGAAGCTAATGCCCCTTGTCTGAGCCTGTACTCACAAGCTATTTGACTTCCTGTGTAGATTTGCCTTCTAAGGGAAACAATGGATTTGTCCATACTTGTGAATTTCTGACCCTCGATAGTTAGATTTCTCATTGTAATTAATAATTCCATTTTGATAATAGGTTTTTGTAAAGGTTTTTGTTTTTGTTTTTTGTTTTTTACATGTCACCAAAACCCAAATCACCCCATGGTGTTTCCAACGAAGTTAAATTTCTGAGGCTACAAAGGTGGGTGGGGTGGGAGGTAGTCAGGGAAGGCCTTCCTGAGGGTGTGAGGTTTAGGCCTATATCTGAAGAGTAGGCCAGAGACGGGCGGGTGGAGGAAGGTGGAGGATGGAGGGAGCAGTGTTCTTGGCAGATGGAAGCTCGTGCATAAAGGGCTTGAGACAAGGAGATTGGTGGTTTCAAGAAGTGAGAGAAGACAGACATGGCTGGACCACAGTGAGTGGAAAGGATTGGAGTGGATTTGGGAAATCAAGTAGACCATTGCGGTAACACAGGAGAGAGGTAGTTGGCTCAGACTCCAGTGAGGGCAGGGAGATGGAAAGAAGTTGATGCGTGTGAGAGACAAGTGGTGGAATCCTCAGGACTTGGTGATGGATCCATGTGGGAAGTGAGGGAGAGGGAAATGTCAAGGATGACTTCCTGAATTCTCACTTGGATTACAAGGTGGATGGTGGTGCCACAGAGGGATGGGAGCACTGAAGAGTCACTTCTCCTCTCATGCTATACGTCCTCCTGTCCAATCCCATCTTTCCAGAGCCTTAATGCAGACTCTTTGTCTATGGGGACTGTTCCAAAAGTATCAATTGCAACACATCCAGGGCAAAACTCATCTTCTTCAACTACTCTGCTCTCCCCTCTGTGCTGAGTTATGGGGAAAGGTAGCACCCTCTAGCCTACTACTCAAGCCAGAAACAGTGTGCCATTTTTAGCTTCATTCTTTCACCTCTAGGCAATAGCCAAATTCTAGGGATTTTACTTCCCTGATAGCCCCCATTGGTTCATTAATTGGCAAATATTTATTGAATGACTATTTATTACCTAATGGGAATTGGGACTGCCATAGTGAACCAGATAGTCATGGCCACTGCCCTCACAAGAACTTTATGAGGTGAACCGACAAGTAAATGAGTAAAGGGAGTCGCGTGGTGATGAGATGAGTAAGAGGTAGCTGGACAACAAGGTTGAAGAAAGAGTATTTCAGTGACTTCTTCCTTCTAAGAAACAGAAGATAAGAACATATCATTAAATACCAGGCATCCATACTGGTCAGCATGCTTTCGGTAGCAAGTAATAGAACAACAGTAGTTTCATTCCTAAAGCAGAAAGTTCTGTTCCAAGTTTAGTGAAGCTGCACAACAGTGTCATCAAGGACACGACGTCCTGCTATCCTCCTCAGCATTCTCAACATCCTCCAGAGACTTCATTTTCATCCTCAGGCTTGTTGCTTCATGGTCCCAAAACAGGGGCCTTGTTACAAACATCACAAACACATCAGGAAGGAGGAGGCAACCAGAGTTGCAAGAGAGTCTTTCTTTCACGGCTCTCTCTTTTTATCAGGGAGGAAAATCTTCCCCAGAAGCTCTCCCCAGATATCTTCACTTGTGTCTTTTTGGCAGAACTGGGTCATATGGCTGTTCCTGGCTGCAAAGGAGTCTGGGAAAGCATGCATCTGGCATTGCCGGCCTCCACTGTAGCAGGTGAGCCCTGCCACACTGCAGGGAAAGCAGGAGGAACGGCTCTCGGACAAGCAGACAAACATGTGTACCATGGTGGCATCCACAGTATACAGTACCTCTGTGCCCAGACCACCCTGGAGAGCACTACGGGGCGGCAGACAAGACTGTCTGTTGTGGCATTCACAAAGGAGTTTGGGACAGAGACTTAAACTGAGACCTTTTACACAGAAAGACTTTGTGGAATGCTTGCTGGAATATTCCCAGAGTACTTTAGGATACCCCAGCTTCATACAAGATTTTGTAGCCTCTGACTAACAAGATTCTAAGCAAAAGGTGAGGCATCCAGTGATAACGATCAGAGCAAGGAAAGTTTAGGGTCAATTCATGCCCTCATTAGTCCTCTCCATCTAAAGAGTTGAAGCCTCTAAATCATTCGACGTCAGAAGACCCCATTGGGAATAGTTGAGTTTCAATTCAATCCCAGCTCAGTGAAGCACTGAAAACAAGTGTCTGACATTTTCTGCTTCATGGTTCCTAATAAACAATGAGAAAGCCAGTTTCCTGTTTGGGTTGGGTCCATTGAATCCTAGCCCTCAGAAGCTTTGAATTATATCACAGTGACATGCAAGGACTTGAAGGGGAAGAAAGGAAGCACAGAGGAAAGTTGGCACGGTGTCAGGAAATCTGGTTCAAGTTAAGTCCCTCAGACCACAGGACACAAAGGCAGCTAGGACATGAGTCAGTGACCCAAGAGCAAGCACATCTTGGGGCAAGGAGAACAACATACAGGCAGGTCATAGGAGTGGCAAATCTAACAAGGAGGCCCTTCGACCTTCTGAGACCCCCATGTTGGCCTCTCAACAAGAGGGGAGATTTGTGGTAACAAGTAGCCACACACAGCACTTGAAATAAAGCCAGCCCCAGTTGTTGTGTGTTCAAAAGTACATACTGGATTTCAAACATATAAGACCAAAAAAAAAAAAAGGTAAAATATCTCAATAATTTTGTATATTGATTAAATATTGAGATGTATACTTTGTATCCATTGGGTTAAATAAGACATATTATTAAATTAATTTCATCTTTAAAAAATTTTTTAATGTGGTCACGGGAAAATTTTAAATCACATATATGAATTGCATTCGTGGTTCATATTATATGTCTGTGGGACAGTGCTTGGTTAGACAATGCCCAATCCCGGGGCTCTTAATGGTCTGCAAAGTCTCCATGACAACTCAGAAGGCACCGAGCTCTTGGAGCTCAAACTTCTAGAGAATGCATTATTCCCTGAATGAATGAATGAATGTATGGGTAAGAAGCCTTTCCTCTATTACATTGTGGAGACAGAGTTAGCTAGTTCTGGAGTGTCAATTTCAGGTAAAATTTTACACCTTTTCAGGAATACCCTCTGCCCCTCGAGGATGTCATTTTTAAAAAATAATCATAACACGCCGACAGAGTGAGGAGACTGATTTTCCTGTGTGTGGTATAAAGTTATCCTGAAGGCAGTGCCTGGAAAGGAGCCTCAGAAATGCTCGGAGCTAGGGCAGCCCCACTGGGATGAGCGGGCTACCCCCCACTGTGCCCACCGGAAGCATGCAGTCTCCCAGATGTGCAAGTGCTCAATGGTCACAAGCGATGGAAACAGTGAAGCACCTGGTTATGAGGCAATAGGGAAGAGTGGGGACCATGGCAAATTGAAGACTGCACACCCCACCCCACTGCCACCAAAGCATTCACATTTCAGATATTTTTAAACACTATGCTAGCCAAACAAAGCCAGTTTGGGGGCTGGATTTCTTCCAAGGGCTCCGTTTTGCAAGTTCTATGCCCAGGCACCTCTTATAAATCCTCCACAATGTTTCTCAACCAAGTGCATTCATCAGAGTTATGCATAAGGATCTTTGAAAAAAAACGTCCCACCCCATCCTGGCCTCTACAGATGACTCTTATGTGCTCTCCTACATATAAGGGACTGCAAGTTCAGAAAACTCAGAAGCCAACAGAAGCTGGATGGCTTCCTGGAGGAGGTGTGACTCTGCCCTTGTTTGACACATTTTCTCCCTGGCTCATCGGGACTCGGCTTTGGAAGCTCGTTTGGGTTCCTCCCGGGTCCCCTGACCACCACCTTTTCTAGAACCACTGCCAGGGTCCAAAGAAATGATGCTCTCAGTAAGGAGACACGCTTTGGTGAGCCTTGAGATTAACTGCGTAGAAAGTGTACTCAGAAGGTGGTCAGGGGCAGAAGGAAGTGCCTGTGGCAGAAAACCTATTATCTTTAAATGTGGATTTTAGGGGCGCCTGGGTGGCTCAGTCGTTAAGCATCTGCCTTTGGCTCAGGTCATGATCCCAGGGTCCTGGGATCGAGCCCCGCATCGGGCTCTCTGCTCCGCGGGAAGCCTGCTTCTCCCTCCCCCACTCCCTCTGCTTGTGTTCCCTCTGTCGCTGTGTCTCTCTCTGTCAAACAAATAAATAAAATCTTAAAAAAAAAAATAAATAAATAAATGTGGATTTTATATAGACACAAAAAGCCAAAAGAAGAAGGGTAACATTGTTACTCCCCAGGCCCTGCCCCCCACCCCTCGGTGACTGCACCCCTCCACTCATGTGTGAGGCAGGCTTGTGCTTCTCTTTCTTCTGGGGGCCTCCTACAATGCCCACTCCTGCCCCCCTTGCCTGCCTCTGAACTTCACATTCCTCATGGAAAGTATCCTGTCACCTGCAGCCCTGCCCCTCAGTGCCTGTCACAGGGCCCCCAAGGACTCCCAGACACAGGCATGAGGAGCCCCTTCCTCAGCGTCCTGGATCTGATGGGTCAATACCCTTGCCAGACCAGTTCAAGTTTCCGAATGCCAACCTGGTGTATATTTGGCCACAAGATCCGTGCAGACAGACTTTGCATGCTTAATGTTGGTTGTAATTTACTGTAAAGCATTATTTCCTTCCAGGCTACAAGGTGGGATCTTCGGCCCCAGGACTCAGAGTTAGGTACATGCCAGGGGTGCGTGCACCTGGAGTCAGAATCCGTGCAGTCACACCTGGACCAGATCGGGCCAACACCTGCGTGATCTGAGCGATTCGGAGGTTCACAGCTGCCCACGCAACCTAAAATATCTCCCTTAACGTCTCAGTGAAAGAGCATTATATTGCGACAGATGCAACTCGTTACGATCTCAGCTATTAGAAACCTGGTGGAAATCATTTCTCGGGCTTCTTCCCGCCTAATAGTCAGCAAGAACAAATCGTATAGGAAAGGTATTCTAGAAAGATTAGTTTTGATGGGTGAGTCCAAGGAAGGCCGTCATCCAGAACTCGGGGAGCTGTCGTGCAAAGGAAGAGAAAGAGGAGGAGGAGGGGGGACATACAAGAGGAAGCCAAGGACGACGCACGATTAAAACCCGTTCCCTGCCGAGCACATCGCAGCGAAGAGAGAAGCCAACAGTCAGATGCGTCCATGCTATTTAGAAAGCGGTTACTTGGGGCGCCTGGGTGGCTCAGTCGTTAAGCATCTGTCTTCGGCTCAGGTCAGGATCCCAGGGTCCTCTCCCCCTGCATGTGTTCCCTCTCTCGCTGTGTCTCTCTCTCTCTGTCAAATAAATAAATAAAATCTTTACAAACAAAAAAAAAGAATGCGGTTTCTTCCTCTTCCCAGAATCTTGAAATCCCTGCTTGCCTGCCCTAATGGCCATCTGTTGTTTTTAATCTTCCCCACATACTTCCTACCTTTTTCTGGTAACAGCACCTCCCTTCCCTTAAGAGATCTGCTTCCCATTCATGGGGATCTCTTGGGGATGCCAACCTGGATACCCTCCCTACTCCAAGGCACCGCCCGGTGGGGCAGCTCAGACCTGGCCAATCGTAGTACTCCACTCCCCGGGTCATAGGGATTGGCCCAAGGCATAGCCACCTGACCCAAACTGAGCCAATCAGATTCTCCCCTGCAGGAATTTGAAATCTGCACAGACATCCCGGAATAGAAGGAAGTTGAGCTGCGTCTGATGACAGTGGTGTGGAGAAAGGACATATAACACTCAAAGCCATCTCGGCTTCTTCCCCCCCCGCCACTCCCAGGCCAGGTTACTATTACTTTCATGTAGTGAGCTATCCCCATGCCGTTCCAATAAACTGGTACTTAAATGAGTTAGAATCTGTTTCTGTTGTAACCAACAGCCAAAACTGATACGGAATGTTCGAGAAACACTTAGAAGATCGAATAGGCTGAGTCGAGATGGGGGGAGGTGCTAAGGGAAGACCATCCCCCCTCCCCTTGTCCTTCCCCTCACTGCCCTATCCCGGGCTGGGAATCTGATAGGCTTTGCTCCATGGGGTTAAATTATTAACTGATGTATGTTATGACCCCAACTATGTGTCCCCTGTGACTAAAGCTTTTGGAAAGGCATGGCAGCAAAATGCCAGGCTATCGGAGAGCTCTGGCTACAATTTTGGCTTAAAGTGGGATGCGTGGGCATGTGGAGATTCTCTTTTTACCTTTAGCAAATGCAACAGACACCTGGGGGTTGAATAATTGTGCTCTCTGCCTGTGCAAGTTATTAAGCTATGGTCTCACACTTTCTCCTTGGCCTGTTGGCTTCTGCTAATAGGGTGGGTCAGAGGGAGACTGGGAGGCAGGATGCAGGGAGAGAGATGTGCCACTTTTGGGAGCAGTTGCCTGTTTCTTGTCCCTGTTCCGTAACCTGACTCACCACACCCCCTGAGAGGTCCCAGCCCTAGATGGGACCAGCCCGGAGGTCCCTTCCTCAGCTGAGTTCTGTCCCTGTACTAAAATTAATGTCCTGATAGGAAGCAGCTACTTGGGAGGATGAAGAGAAGTGGGGAAGTCTTACCCCAGGCCCTTCTCAATCACATTCTATTATAAATCACTCCTTGCCAAAAAAGCTTAGCAATTCCTGGCCATGATTAAGTGTCACTTACTGGGGAGCAGCCTGGAGACAGAAGAAGTACAGACTTTCAAGCTGGGCAGAAGGGGCCTTCGCCTCACCCTCCATGCTTTAAAATGCCCTCATCTGACCTTCCTCTGGCCATGCCCTTCCCTACATGGGCCAAGCCCATGAGACCCAGGGGATATGTCCACCTGGAGCCTGGGATCCCCTTCTAGACCTGGCTTTAAGTACCCAAGATCATGGAATGTTCTGCCCAAATGGCCAGAGCCTGCTTCTGGGGCCCGTGAGGACCCCTTCCCTGAGTCATTCCTCTGGGGGCCCTCTGTGCTTCCACGTTACACACCCCTGGGCCCCTGGTGCTGCTACAAGACAGCTGATGGAGGTGGGGGTGACCAGAGCTTGGATGGGCCCCCTGAGTTATCCCTGTGCGAGCAGGAGGCCCAGTCGTGTAGGACAGAACTGAGTGGGAAGAAAAGGGGGGGGGGGGGGGGGTCAACAAAAGGCCTCTCTTTGTGCTCTTGCCCCAGCCCCATAAATGTTAGGGGGGGGGTGCTGACAGGAAGAAAATCAGCTCTGCTCCCTGGATCTCAGCCATGAGGCTGAGGGCTGAGGGGATGAACTAAGAGGCAGAACTGCAAGGCTGGGATCCAGATTCAAACATCATGATTTAACTGCCAATAAAGCTCCCCCAGATGGAATCAGTGAGTTTTGTTAAGCTTTACTGACAGAGACACTCTAAGCTGGACACACAGGAGCTTATGATTATATCAACCCCAAGGCACACCCAGGCCCCAAAGCCCATGGCAGGGCCCAGCCCCAGCAGGCAAGTCTTGCCCGGTGCCCCTCAAGTGGGGCCCAGGTGAGCCCCGGATGGAGGATCCAGCAAGCAGATCCCAGGGAAGCCACAGTGGCCAACCAAGGACTCAGCCGTTGGCTCACCTGGGGTAGTGACTCAGCATACATGTCTGCCTGCTTATTCACTGTTCCTGACCAGCAGGACATGCATCCTCTGGCCCGGTGTCCATCATCTCCTGTTCCCTTTTCCCTTCTTTAAATGGAAGCCTTTATTGTTATTCTGGCTCTCCCCCCAAAAAATTATATACCAGGTGAGTTGTGGGTGGCACATTTATCTTTTTGCGAGGTCGTGCAGAGCACATCCAGCCCTGAGGGGGACGGGTATTCAATAGACTTCTGGTTGTCTCCGGGGGGGAAGGAGGTATGAGCAATGTGGTATTATCTTAAGCAGGAACATGTTTGAAATTGTGTATATGGGAAGAAGAGGGTGTGTGAGCTGGGCAGCAAAGTAACTCTTGTCTTTGTTCAGTCTACACCCACCTCCCACCCCTGACACTTCCGGTCACAGACCTTGAACCCCTGACTGCACAGAGAGGCCCCGGAGCCAGGTTAGAACAATCATTGCCCTTTGCCACAGTGATTGATTCAGGAAGGTCCTATGACAACAGCTGCCAATTTCAATTCTTCTGGCCGGAGCTGGTAGAAAAGAACTCTTTTCCTTCTTGGTAACTCAGGAAACTGTGAGTCCAAGGCTAGAATGTGAGTACGAGGCTGTCAGTGGTCATGTTCCCCTCTGTGTGGAGAGAGACCATCTGAAGCTGGAGAGAATGAGGCAACGGGGGGGGGGGGGGGGGTGGAGTTTATGTGTGTGTGTGTGTGTTCTAGAAGGCCAAAGTATCTGGGTCTGGTCCCTGAAGCGACCATAAATTCCAATTCCTGTGTGTCTTCCTCACCTTTTGATTCTCTGGGCTTGCTCACCTTTTCTGCTTAAGCTAGTATAGAATGTACAATTATCTCTTTCACCTCAAAGTCCCAACAATTCAACCAATTCTGAACATTTGAGCAGAACTTTCCTAACCATGGCCCTTTACAATACTTTCTGGACTAATCCAGGTAAGAGATGATGGACAGAATGGCATTAGAAAGGAGAAAAGGAAGAGACTCTAAAGAACTTTGGGAGATAGAATTAGGACTTAGTGGTTCACTTCACGTGGGGAATAAGATGAAGGGCATAGTCAAGGACGGCCATCTTGGGCGCCTGAGTGGTGGTGACAGTCACTGAGAAGTGAAATAGAAAAGAAGCGAGGTTGCAGGCTTTGGAGCAGGGGAATCCAAGTAGAGGCTCCCGGGAGGCCATTGACCACACTGGTCTGGGGCTTAGCAAAGTACCTTGGGCTACCGATGATAATTCAAACCATGAGTTAATAAAATGACCCAGGACAGCCTAGGGAGTGAGAAGATGAACATAGGACCCCAGAGAAAGTCCACTGTTCAGCTGCAACAGAAGGGCATGAGAAAGGCTGAGAAGGAGTAGCCAGACAAGCAGGAGGAAAACCGGGGGGGCGGGGGTGCCACAGACTCCAGAGGAAGGACAGATTTCAAAAAGAAGGGAGTGTTAGTGGTGGCCGCTCTTCTGAGACATCGCCCATGAGAGCCCACACTTAGGAGGTCCCTGACGACCTCAGGAGGCAGAGCCTGGCATGATGGGAGCAGAAGCTGGGGAGTCTGGATTCAGGAGAGAACAGGAAGTAGGAAGTGGAGACAAAGTCAGGAAAATTTTGCTAATATGTATAGTTTTAAAAAGAGGACAGCAATCAGAGCTGAATAGGAGATGGGAGGGAGGCTATTTTAAATGTGGGAGACATTGGGACCATTTAAGTGACTTCAATGTTGGGCGCCTGGGTGGCTCAGTCGTTAAGCGTCTGCCTTCAGCTCAGGTCATGATCCCAGGGTCCTGGGATCGAGCCCCGCATCGGGCTCCCTGCTCTGCAGGAAGCCTGCTTCTCCCTCTCCCACTCCCGCTGCTTGTGTTCCTGCTCTCGCTATCTCTGTCTCTGTCAAATAAATAAATAAAATCTTTAAAAAAAAAAAAGTGATTTCAATGTTATTGCATATGCATATGTGATCTCATCTGAACCCTCCAATAGCCCCCTGAGGAAGTTTTCCCATTCTACAGATGTGGAAACCGGACCTTGGACCACATGAGTGTTGGAAGTCCTGGGGAATCGGTGGTAGAGTCTGGAAGAGGAGACCCAGCCACCCCTTCCTTCCCTCGACACACCCGCTGTCACCCCCTCATACCACCGGCCCTGAGGTTGAGAAAGGCCACACCTTCACCAGGTCACACAGGCAGTAAGTGACAGCATCTGGATTCGAACTTGCATCTATAGATGTTGAGGTGTCATGCTCACCACTTCCAGGGAGCCCTCCCCACGGCTCCTGGGCCTTCTCCTGCACCCTCTCGAGCCCCATGTGGCCCCATCCCCACCAGGGTCCAAACCCCACAGCTGTGCGAGACGATGTGTCTGGGGGATGGGAGGCTGGCGGAGAACATACCAGCTCCTTCCCTTTTACTCAATGGTAAGTAAGGGAAAAGATGGTTTTTATATTAAAAATATAGAGACATTGTTATGCAGAACACAGAATCACATGAATTCCTAAGATGAAACATGAAATTCCCATGAAATGTCTTGCTTGCAGTTGCCAGTTTGGACTCCAACCTGCTCCTGTTTAGAATATTTCAGAAGAAAACTATGAAACACAACAGGCCAACAGGGATGAAGGGCTTAGTATGGAATTTCAGAATTTCCAGCCTGTCCCACTCACCTTCCAGGCTCAGCTAACCCTATGGCCTCACAAGAACCTCGCTTGATGCCCCCTGTACCTCCCCTCAACTCTCCCCCCATCTGCCTTGGTTCCCCTGCAGCCTGGAATGGCCTCCTCCTCCTCATTTACTAGAAGCATGCTCATCTTCCAGGAAGTCCTCCAGGACTGCAGTGTCTCCCCTCAGCTAAGCTCCTGAATTAAGTCAGCATGTTCACAGCTACGGGGCATGGTTGCATTATCCATCTACGGTGTGGGGTTTGTCTCACTAAGCATCTTGAGAGGACAGGCTACATCTGCTACATCTCTGTGCCCACACATGGAGCAAGATACCGTGCTGTTCCCAGAGAAGTAAAAGCACCAACAGCCACACCAGCATAGATTTAATGAAGACTCATATCTATGATCTCCTTTGAACCGCATAATAGCCCCACGAGGAAGTTTTCCCATTCTACCGATGTGATGACTGACCGGGAGAGGCTAAGGGGTTCTCCCAAGGCCATGTAGGTAGAAGTGACAGCACCATTCTCAGGCCAGAATCTTGCTCTCAGCCACCATGAGAAGCAGGTGCTCAACAAATATTTATTGGCTTTTTCTTTTTCTTCTTCTGCCTCTTAAAATGTTAGCAGAGTACCATCAAGAGATCTTCATCGGCTCTATTCGGAACAGAAGAATCACCTAGCAAAGCCCCTCCCTCATTCCTGACCCACAGAATCATTAGATACAATAAAATGGTTGTTGACGTAGAAAACTAAGTTTTGGAGTAGTTTCCTAGACAGCAACAGGAAGCTGGGACACCCTCACGAGGTCTCAAAGAGCATCTTCCTCAGAGATGGCATTTTGCCCTTTTTGGTAGGCGTATCACGGCATATCAGGCAAAGTGTGTTGAATGCCCTCCCAGCTCCCCGTAGGTGCCCTGTCCCAATACCCAGTGCTTCTCAAGGTCCTCTGCCACACCCAAAGTTCCCCCCAAAGCCCTCCCACCCCCAAGATGTCCCAAACCTCAGAATACTTCCCAGCTCTCCTGCCATCCTTCCACTCACCTGTGTTCACATGTGTTCCCATTTTTTTTTTTAAGATTTTATTTATTTGACAGAGAGAGACACAGAGAGAGAGGGAACACAAGCAGGGGGAGTGGGAGAGGGAGAAGCAGGCTTCCGGCTGAGCAGGGAGCCTGATGCGGGGCTCGATCCCAGGACTCTGGGATCATGACCTGAGCCAAAGGCAAACGCTTAACGACTGAGCCACCCGGGCGCCTCTGTGTTCCTATTTTAAAGGAAGGATCTGGTAAACACAAAGAAACTCCAAGGTGAAGACTAGAAAGAGACCAACTAAAACAGCATCTCTGGGTGAGGCTTGGGAGAGAGAACCTCTCTATCTCACACCCATAGCCTCCTCCATGAACCAGATGAAGACCATCAACTTCACACCAGATGTGGGAAGATGCCTCCCCTCCGCTCCCTCTCCAGCAGTAGGGTCTCATGATTACTTGCTACCTTTTTCTTTTTAATTCATTTGAGAGAGAGTGTGTGTGTGCACATGTGTGTGTGCTCTCGAATGGGGAGAGGGCAAGAGGGAGGGGGGAGAGAGAATCTTCAAGCAGACTCCCCACTGAGCGCGGAGCCTGTCCTGGGGCTCGATCCCCCCACCTTGAGATCATGACCTGAGCTGAAATCAAGAGTCAGACGCTTAACTGACTGAGCCACCCAGGCGCCCCAATACTTGCTACCTGTTAAATCTAAAAATGACTTGATACTTTGTTTTCTTTGGAGCTATGGTATTACAGATTTCCTTCTCTTTTCAGAGAGAAAAGGTGTGTTAGGACCAAAAAACATAAGCATATGTAAGTTTTTTTCAGAGCCTCTCATAAACATCAGTCCTCCACTGGGAATCCTTTCTTCCACTCTGCTCACCTCATCCCATCCTTCTCTTCCCACGCTGCTCGTATTATTAACCAAGAACCCACCGAAACTGGGATTGCCTTCAGCCCTGCCCAACTGCTTTGAATAAGCTATTAACCATATCTAAACAGGCCCTCTTAATAAAAAAAGATCACCCTGGAAGATAAATGTCATTCTCCTGTTATACGGCTGTCCATAAAACTCCAGACAGCTCCCTGTTCCCGGGTTCAGAGCACCTGCCCCTGCCCAGGGCATGTGCCATTTTCCCAATGGCTCCGAGAGAAGCAGAAAACCAGAGTCCACAGAATTGCGTTACTCTGCTTTGTCCTAAGTCGGACGCAGCACATGCTGTGGCCTTACCAGGTGGCTGGTCACCTGAAATATAAAGGTCTTCATAAAGACCCTACAGCTGGAGGAGAACAAGTTCCACCTGCCAACACACCACCTAGAGGAGCTCCCCCACCCCCACCCCCGCAGGCCAGGCCATTCCTCATCCCACTGCCCCCCCCCAGTCACTCCCAACCTGGAAAGGCCCCTCTCCTTCCGTCTACCCCTCCAAAGTCCACTTCCAGCGCCCCCTCCTCCCTGAAGCCTCTGCGGACCACGCAAGGGACCTTTCTTGACACCGCTGCAGATGGCAACATGGGTCCAGCTCGTATCAGTTCTGGAGGCACCTCCAAACCGGGGGAGTAGAGTGGTTTGTGAACGCGGCCTGCGGTGCTCGGTGCTGGTCTCCCCAGCCTTACCTTTAAGTTCCCGGAGGGCAGAAAGTGTGCGCCTCCCGTGTTTGCATGCCCCACGATGTCTAGCAAAGGTCAAGGTGAATGGCAGACCCATGATACATGCTTTCTAAAGAAATGGAAGAGAACGGGCGCCACAGGGCTGCGTCCTTTGTTGGTGATGGACCCAACACTGTTCGTTGCCCTCAGTAAGCCCGCGGTGGGCTGCAGAGAGCCCGACACCGAGCCGTGTTCCAGGCTCCAGGACTCCGAGAACTCAGCCAGCAGGAGGGAGCCCTCTTGGGAAGCAGGCTGTACTGGGGTGGGGGGGAAGTGGTGGACCCTGAGCTTGAGAACCCCGAGGGGGGCGGGACCGCCGGGCTGCCGGTGGCCGGTGCCCATCACCACCCCAGCCCCTCGGGAAGGTCCCTTCCGCGGCCGGGGACTCGAGGGCGCCGTGCTCGGGCGGCCCGTCGCTGCGGGGATCGGCGGCCTAGGGGACCGGACTGTCGCCCGCGGGGCTGCGCTTCTCCCCCCCAAGGGGGCCACGGTCCGCAGAGCCAGGCTCCCTGGACCGAGATGGGCCGATCCCACTGCGGGGTCGGGAGCCGCCGCGGTGCCTGCCGGAAAATCCGCGATTGAACCTGCGGTTAAAACGTTGGGGTCTTGAAAAGTTGGGTTGTAGTGTAAATCGGAACACGCGATCTCTCTGCCTTACAGGTGGCTGAAAGGGGAGCGAGCGCTGTGAGGGGAGGTTCCTGCGGGGGAGGGAGGATGGGAGGGAGGAAGAGAGGTTGGAAGGGAGGAAAGGCTGTCCAAGATCCAAGAAGGGAGGGACTCCGCTGGGAGGAGGTAAGAGTTCCTGTTGTTGGACTAGTTCGCCTTACGCAGCTGTGTGAGCTGGGCTGATGCACTTCCCCTCCAGGTCTCAGCTGCGAGAAAAAAAGGTTGGGTTACAGCAGTGGTTCTCCCAGTGGTCCCCAGACCAGCGATAGCAGCATCACCTGGGAACTTGTCAGAAATGCAAATTCTCCCCCCC
>NC_058416.1:27668091-27700221 GCF_002201575.2 Neomonachus schauinslandi | reverse complement strand
GCAAATAGGAAGCTCAAAGGTGAGCCCAGCAGGGTGTCTTTGAGCGAGCTCTCCAAGAGATTCTGATTCATGCTGGAGTTTCAGAACTGCTGGATGACATGATCTAGACAGTGTCTTGGAGAGAAGAGAGCGCATACTTAAGCTGTGCGTGAGGCCGCACGAGGCCCTCACTAATGTGGTCCTCATGTAACTCTCAGGCTCTCGAGTCAACAGGCCTCCTCCTCTGCATAAAACGGCCAAAACTTTCCTTAAGAAGAGTTGCTCTTTGAATCCTACTTAAAGCCATGGGATTTCAAAAACAGTCCTTTACACAGACTGTCCCCTCTTTTGAAATAGCTCTTTTCTTCCACTGACTGCCTCCTCTTTGTCCCTCAGAACTTGTTTCCATGGTCACCTCTTCCAGGAAGGCCTCCTAGTATCTCTCTTCTCATGTCAGATGTCTCCCCTCGGTGCTCTTTTGGCACTTTATAAATATCTCTGTTATATCACTTGCCACCTTTACCTGGTCCCTCACCAGACTGAGTGAGGTGTGGGCAGAAACGGTTTTATTTCTGCACATCCAGAGCCTGACACAATGCCAGTCTTAGCAGACGTCCTCGGTAAACATCACTGCAGAAGTGAGCGAAGGGAAGACTTAAGTCCTGGTGCCAGCGACCCAAGGGCTCAGACAATGAGTTTTGATTCTCATTAACCTCTAACCATTGATAGTTCCGTCCCCCTGTTTGTTTTTTTAAAACATATAATGTATTATTTATTTCAGGGGTACAGGTCTCTGATTCACCAGTCTTACACAATTCACTACTGGATATTTACCCCAAAGATACAAATGTAGTGATCCGAAGGGGCACATGCACCAGTTAGTGCATGTTAGTAATTCTCTACAGCATATTACATGATCCAAGCTCTTGCATATCTACTAGCCCACTTGAGCTTCTCAGCAATCTGGTGAAATAGGTTAGACCAGATATTGTTTTAATCATTTTAACAGCTGAGAAGATGAGTCACAGATATTAAATGGCTTTTCACGGTTACAGATTTCTGTAAAAATTATTTATTTCGTGTCTCCCCTGTGCAAGGCACTGTGATAGACACAATTGAAGACATGATCCTTGTCCTTCAGAAACCTATATTCTGGGAAAATTAAAACTTATCCTCCAAATAAACCACAGTACAAAGAGTGTATAATAAATCCAACCTTGAGTGCATCAGTCTATTAAGGCTCTAGGACTTTGGTGGACAGAGGAATCAGGGTAGCTAGGGGGGACATCATTGTGGCAGGTGCAAAAATCACATGAAGACTGGCTAGCTAATGCCCTCTGGGCAAACATAGCCCTAAATGCCAAGCTCACCTCTCTGGATTTCTGCCTTCTAGATTTTGGTTTGCTAATCCCTCACAGTTCTATTTGATTTTTGATATTGTAGAGAAAAAATTTTTTTAAACATTTTTTCAGGTTGTTTTAGTAGTTTTCAGAAGGAAGGTTAGCCCAGAGTAGCTGGACTGCCTCTACTAGAAGCAGAAGTCCGATAAGGGGTCTGGATAGAGATAAAGGTCAGAATTTTCGAGCAGTGGAGGTACGTGAGTAGAGAAATGAATCAGGAAGTGGGGTATGGGGTTGTTTGAGGGAGCAGTTGCAGGGGCCACTAGAAGGGTGACAACAGAAGAAAAGGGATTCCTTTTATTGGTTTCCTTCCCTTGCTCCAGCCAACATAAAGAATGAAAGAGTTTATTGGGTTAATTCTCATATTGGTCCTTCTAAGCCTACTTAAACCCATGGGATTTCAAAAACAGGCAGCATTGTCTGACTTACTTAATTTCTTCCTTTTTGGGGAGCCATCAATTCCAACTGCCACCTCTGTCCAGAGGAAAGGGAAGCCTAAGCCACAGACAGACTCATCCCAGTCCAGGAGCAGCGAACCACTGTCGCTGCTCTCCAGGGGCCACCTCGAGGAGCCTGGCCAGGCAGTGGGCAAGCTCAGGGACTGGAGCCTGCACCAGCCCCAGGCACAAGACCAGTCAAGGTGCGGGGCTCTGTGTGTGGGCCTCTGGCTGCCCGCCTTCCCTGGCTATAGGCGCTGAGCCCTCACTGAGGGAAGGGCCCAGAAAACCTTCAAGAAGCCAGCCCTGACATTGCTGTCTTATGTGAGAGAAAGAAACCACTATTTGTTCAAGCTATTGTGGTGAGGTTTTCCATCCTTTGCAAATGAAACCCCCTTAACTGAGATAGGGAAATTTCAAATGCCAGGGCCCCACATCAGAGTAAAATCATCTCCGGCATTGGAGTGAAAACACAATCAAATAGCAAATGTTTATTGAACCTTCTGTGAGCCCAGCCCTGAGCTAGTTGGCTCTGTGGCAATATCACCAAGGTAGCAGGCCTTGAAGGCCCTCACACCTAACTGAGCGATATAATTAATACAAACGATATCTCATTATCAAATATTAGAAAAGTCTTTAAGATAATAGTTTTTGACATCTTTTTTCCCTCCATGGTACCCTCCTGACAAAACACCAGACAGAAACTCAGTGTATAAAGCATACAATCTGCTTCTTTTAAAGAGAATGGGTACCTAGAAACCTACCCAATTGGCCCCTCTGTATCTTCTGTGATGGATGGTTGGAAATTTCTGACCTAGCACTGCATTGGATTTGAGAGTTGAGGAAGCTGGGTCTCCCTGGCGGATGAAAGCAGCTCGTTCTTGGAGAGGCGATAGGCTTGCCATGGTGCCTGAATGAAATCTTCAGCTCCGGGACCATCGTCAGGACTGTCTTCTTGAAGAGATCAGAGGGGGGTGCGGGAGAAGGTTTCATGTCGAACGGCCTTGCAGCAGCAAGATCTGGCATGGGAGCCCAAAGGAAAGGGGAATCCAAATGAGCCGAAGCAGCTAAAGCAAGCTTCATGGAGGAGGACCTGAGTAAGGTTATGAAATATGGATAAAGTCAAAATGGATCGGTGGTTCCATTGCCCCCCATCAGATATCTGGCAATGTCTCGACACAATTCAGGAGGGGCCGTGGCAGCTAGTGGGTAGGGGCCAGGGATGCTGCTAAAAGTTTTACAATGCACAGAACAGTCACCACAACAAAGAAATCCCCATCCCCAAAGGCCAATTGTGCTGAGGCTGGGGACGCCTGGAATAGATGGGGAGAAGGGGAGAGCGGCTCAGGCAAGGGGTGGTGTGAGGCAGAATGGGCTATAAGGGACTTGAAAACAGAGGCCACCCTCTTCTCTGTACCCCCTCTTCTCTGTACCCCCAGCACATGTCAAGAGCTCCCAGATGAGTAATTAGTGGTTGGATAAATGAATGAACGCTGGCCATCCTTGAATTCTCCTTGGCTCTTTGGCATAGAAGGCCTCTGCTCAGAATAAAGAAAGAAGTCAGCTTGGTTGATATTTTTTTCCCAGATCTCTCCTGCCCCACTTTTTCCTCATCCTAAATGTTTCCAATAGGTTGCTCTCTTACTTACTCACTCATCCTTCTCAACTTACGTACACTCTTACACCCAGCCTGCTCTCAAGACTCACCCAACCTGCTATCTGGTGGCCTCCTGCAGGGTCTCAGGAGCTGGAGAAGGTGCCAGGCCTCACCCCCACTGAGCAGGCAACTGCGGGTGCTGGAAAACTGGGGGTCCTTTTGTATTCATCCGCTCTCCGACCTCCCAGCTGTCCCACCTGTAAGTTCGCCTGCTACCAGCATGTCCCCAGGATGGACCCTCAGGCCCCAGAGAGTCCCACCCTCTTCTGGAAGGCTCTCTCGAGTAACTGATAGGTGCCTTAGGAGCCCAGATCCACTATACATCTTTTTATGCATATCCTGATGGGAGACATGTCCTTGAACTCTCATTGCTTCCCAGACCTCAATACCATCCATTTTATTTCTGCCAAGAGCAGCTAGCTGGTGGAACTGCTCAGGACAACAAACAAAGGCAGGGGCGAGCCCAGGGCTGCAAGGCATCTGGTTCTTGGCCAACAACGTGTCCACGAGACAACAAAGGATTAAACAACCGTCAGAACAGCCAAAGCCAGGACACTGTCTGTGGCTGCCTCCATCCCGCTGCCCTCTTTTTTGTCCCTGTCCCAGCCCCCTCCTTTTTCAGGCCCACTGTTCTCTCTCTCTCTCTCTTTCTCTCTCCTTTACTCCGTATCAAAACACTTTCACAATATTTGCTATCAGTCACTGACCTCTCACTCTACTATAGATCCAAGTCTCCTCTTATCTCAGGTTCTAGAAGAAAAAGAGAAAAGGTTTGACCTCCGCAAAATTCCTTTCAGGCTCTGGGACGCAGGAGGGGGTGGGATTTTGCACGGGGTTTATGCTGGGCTGTGGGCGACTCCTCCCTGGGATTCCTGAGATAACCGAGCACCATCACCTCCTTCCGAGAAGCCCAGCCTGCCCCTCTCAGATCAACTTATCCCCGTCCCTCAGAGGAGCACAATCAGGTCCAAAAGCCTCACCAGGTAGCTTGTTCGGGGCCACATGACTGAGTCAGTGCCGAAGACCGTGTTCAAATCCAGATGTGCTCCCCCGCAAGGGCCGCGGCCATAACGCTGGTCCGCGAGAGGACAGGAAGTGGCAGCAAAGAGCAGAGAAGGACGTGCACACATGGAAACATGCTCCCGTGCAGAATGCTGGCGTTCCCATGAAGATCAGTGGACACAAGCGCGCTCGTGCTAGAAACATGCACAGCTGGATGGGAGGCCTGGAAATTCCTCCCCGAACACTTACCATAAACCCAGATGCAGCAGGCCCCGGGGATGGGGAGCAGGGACAGGCCTGCACCAGAAGTCCTGCTCTGCCTCCATCAGAGCCCCTGAGAAAGCATTGCCTGGCCTCTCTGACAATTTAAAGCTAGAAAAGAGAAGCAGTGACAAGAGAAAGTGGTGTGGCTTCTCAGGACTTACATCAGAGCAAAAAGAAAGAACTGCCCAAAGCCATGAAAGGGACAAAATCCTTGGGAGGCAGTGATTTCTCTCCTCCTGTTGAAGCTGGATTTTAAAATGGCGTGGATACATAGATATGTATGGAATACACAAGAAGACCACCTATAGAAATATTAATATTTATCTCTGGATGCAGGGATGACATTGTTTTATTATTTTACATTCCTTTATTTTATAGTTTTTCTCCTTTGACCACTTCTGGATTTTCATGTTCTTTATCATAAATACCTCTTACTTTTATAATTCTATATATGAAAATATAGAAGACCTGTACCCTATTTATGTTTTGAAGTTAATGATAATATATCCAGAAAAATGGAAGGAGGAGCTTTAAAAGTGTAGAGTGAAATTCTATGAGGAGTGTAAAAATATCCAAAGTCCAGAATGAACAGGATTTAGGAAAACAGCTAAGGATTCCAAATGGTTGAGTAAAGTTATGCTCAGAGAATGCAGAAAAGCAAGAAAAGGGCAAGCTGGCGCCTGGAAAAGGGGCCGTAATGTTAAAGCAAGAACAGAAAGAAAGCAGGACTCATCAACACCTCTTCTCGAACATCTTCGCCAGAGAAGGTTATCCTCAAGTTGGAAAAGGCCAAGTAGACACATAGAAAGAATGCAGCCTAACATGGTCTGTCAATGAGGATTCTCGAATGCAGGTGACTGAATTCATCTGAGCTGATCAAGAGGAGGGAGGGGACTTTGGAGAAGAGGGTGGCTGGCGCCACTACGGGGAGGGCTGGTGCCATCCCAGCATGGAAAAACTATGGGACAAAGGTCTCCGGCCTGGAAGGCCAGAAGGAGGCCTCGGGGCAACCAGGACTTGTGGGCCTCACTACTTTCAGTCTCCCTGCTTTGTCCTTTCCCTCACTTCTCCTCTCTCGTGATCTCTGTCTTCTCTGCTTGTCTCCTTAGCTTCACTCTGCAGAGACAGTCCGCTCGAGCCAGGGGAGATAGCTATCAGTCAGACCTCCCCTCCCCACACCCAGCAGCCTCAGGACAAGAGTTCTCTCTCCCCTGGTGTCTGTAGACCAGTCCCGGGCTCTGGCTATCCTTCAGGCCTAGCAGCTGAAACCAATCACTGTCGCCAAGACCAGGGGTTCCACAGTCAGCCAGGCCCAAGTCATGAGCCCAGGCCTGTGGCCAGGTACGGGGACCGCTATCCCCAGCACCAACAAACAGTCTACAGCCACAACGTAAGAGAAAAGAAACAGAAAGCTCCTACCTACTCCACCTGAGATTCTGTCTAGGCTCAAATGTTTTGCGCTCTATTATTTTAAAATAAATGTCCAAATTGTCATTGGGGTCACCAACAATAATCCTTGATAAATTGTAGAAAATAGCACACATTGTAAAAGGTGTCATATGTTTTCTTAAGGGAGACAAGTAGTGCTTCGAAAGACCCTCTGGGAAGTCCCCAACATGGAGCCTGAGTCTCCCTGACCGGTCCATGCAAAGCCCTTCTCCTTCTGCAGGGAAGCAAATTTGGATTAATGGTTGTCATTGTCTATTGTTCTTAAGCAAGGTCCACCAAGGCCATTGCACCCTTTCCAGAAAATCAGTTGCGTGTCCAGTGAGGGAGGAGAACGCGAAGCACCTGCAGACCTACCACTCAATGTGCCTTTTGTTTAGAAACCATGCTGGGTTTATTGGTACAAATAAATTGATAGAAAACTTGTCTATCAGTGTTCCAAATAAAAGTAAAAGAAGGTTGTGTTTGGATGTCATCTTGGGCTCTTAATTTCTGCCCCGAGGGACATAATAAAGGAATTCAAAACATTCTTACCCCTGCCCCCAGGAACACTTAGTCAAGGGACAATGCTGGCCTAGGGTCAGGCCTTGGACAAGCCATTGCCCTTTGCCTCACTGTGGAGAGTGGCTCTTTTTACACCGAAGGGCATTCTGATTCCTGGCTGCCCCCTCGGAGCTGGGAAAGGACCAGGCAGCAACCTCAGGCATTATAACTTACAGGGGGTAAAAGGAAATGAAACTCCTTGACCCACCTCAGACCCTTGGGTTCTCAAAATTCCCATTCATTACAACCAAAGAATTGAAAAAGAACTTGCCTGGGAGCGCAGCCCGGACTCTGGCTAACAGAATAATTCCAGACACTACAGAACTTTTAGTTTCATTTGCATGCCTATAAAATCATAGAATGGTATGTTGCTTGAGATTCATGATCCAACACCTCTTTACTAGAATGCCACACTCAGGGAGAAAGCATCGTTGCTGTTGGACACAGGCCCAGATAGCACTGAGGTGCCCTGGTTCTCATTTGCAAGAGTTCCTTGTGAGTACATGTCTCTCAGGAACCCGGAGAAAGGAAGACAGATTAGCAGAGCGGGCATTAGGCAATCTGGATGCTCTGCTCAATTCCTACCATCTAACAAGTCCTTTGCTCATACCCGTGCATGTCAGCCACCGTGCTAGGCTTGGGGGGCGTGTAAAGATGAAAGACAATCCAGTGTACAAAGCTATTTCACAGATAGAATGATGGACCAAACAAACAAGAAAAAATTAAATGTAAAGTCTTGCATTTCAGTTGCAAAAATTCAAATCATACAATTACGTAGAAGGGAGGGCACCTTCTCCAGGCTTCCTTCAAGACGAAGGAATAACTATCCTATTGGTGACATTTCAAGATGTAAACAGCTGTGAAAGCACCTATAGCATCATAATATGCATCTAGAAATGATTACAACATAATTTACAGCAGGATGGGGGAATGGGAAGATGGCACATGCATTGAGGTGACAAGGTTCATAGGAAAAAGAACGAAATCTTCGAAAAAATCAAGTAGCATTTTAAGCATGCTATGTAGAGATGTGGACAGAAAGAATGAAATAATCAGTTAAAAGTGGAAAGTGGTTGGCTCGGAGGAGTAGGAAAATAGATGGGGTGGGCTGGACAAGAAAGGACTGCTGTATTCGTATAGAAAGCCTTGCATAACTAGCTACCCTTGAAGATTATGTACATGTTTTAAAATCGATCAAGTTTGTCAATTTTTTACCTTGATAAAAATTTCAACCAAATAAAAAATATTTTTGAAATATAATGTAAAATAGATATTCGCAGCATAGTCCTTTGAACTGTAAAATAGCCCCTAAACAAACAATAGTGAAGCAATTTCGGAAGGGAAAATATTTATAATGCAGATGGTACAAAGTTAATACTTAAAACACGCAAACTGCCGGTACACATGCGGTAAGAAAAAGGCAATCATTGCAAAGGAACAGGGACAAATCAAACTAGAAAAAAATCCAGAGTTGCAAGTTCAGATAGCCTGCAAACATGGTAAGGTGCTCAAATTCACTAGCAGGCATGGAAATAAAGGTTACGTAGCAACAAAATATCACTTTATGCCCTTCTGAAGGGCAAAAAAATGAAAAGCTGTAACTCCTGTTGCTGGTGTGGATGCAGACAAACTGTCCTATGTTGCCGGTGGAAATATAAAATACCACAATCATTTGGGATGCCTGGGTGGTTCAGTTGGTTAAGGCTCCAGTCATGATCCCAGGGTTCTGGGATCAAGTCCCGCATCAGGCTCCCTGCTCAGCAGGGCGCCTGCTTCTCCCTCTGCCTGCTGCTCCCCCTGCTTGTGCTCTCTCTATATATGTCTGACAAATAAATAAATAAAATATTTTTTTAAAAAATATCACAACCATTTTAGACAGCCATCTAATGTTATCACTAAAATTCCAAATGCATATGACTTTTGACCTCGCAATCCCCCTGCTGGAAATCCATCCTACAGAAATAAAATCACTAGTACATATGTGTGAGAGCATTTGGGGCAGCAGGGCTTATAGTGAGGAAAAAAATGGAAACAAATGGAATAACCATTAATGGGGGAATACAACCACATCATGAATATTATGCTACTATTTAACAGAATAAATTAGACATATAACAGGTGGCTTAAAGAGGTCTCGGGGAAGCATGGTTGGATAAAAAAAGCAAGTACAATCAGGAGGTCCTAACTGGATTCATTTTAATAAACGAATCACCAAATATTGCTGTACATGTAATATTTGGGTCCACATCACATACAGGATAGGCACACATATCTGTACATGCACGTACGTGTAAGCATTCGAGAACATGAAGAACTAGGGCAAGAGGGACAGTGGTTGTGACCTTGGCTCACCTGGCTGGGGCAGGACATGATGTAGAAGGAGAAACGGAGGGAAGGGAGAATGAGGAGTAAACCAAAAAAAGAAAAAACTGCGCACAGATGAGCATATGCATAATCATATTTTTTTCAGCTATTAAATTTGTGTTTGCAGGAGGTTACATGTACAAGGATATTAAATTAAGACTGGTTTTTCCCCCCCCAAGACAGTAGAGAGCAGCTGCACCACCTCTACTCAGGCAAATGAGGTCCCTGGTCCCCTGCAGCCTGGACCTTGGATTTGAGACAGAAGCAGCAGCTTTGGAAAGTCTCCATCCACCTGCATTAAAATTATGACAAGATTTGACAAATCAAAAACCGTGATGCGCTACCACTTTACGCCTATTAGAATGGCTATTGTCCAAAAGACAAGAGATATCTAGACTTGGCAAGGATGCAAAGAAAAGGGAATCCCTGTGCACTGTTGGTGGGAATGTAGAATTTTCTAGAATGTAGATCCTATAAAAAACAGGATAGAGTTTTCTCAAAAAATTAAAAATAGAACTACCATATGATCCAGCAATTCCACTTCTGGGTATATATCCAAAGGAAAGAAAATCTCTATCTCGAAGAGGTACCTACCCCCATGTTCATTGCAGCATTTTTCCCAATAGCCCGGGAGCACCTGGGTGCCTCAGTCAGTGAAGCATCTGACTCTTGGTTTTGGCTCAGGTCATGATCTCAGTGTCGTGAGAGTGAGCCCTGTGTTGGGCTCCATGCTCCTCACAGAGTCTGCTTGAGGTTCTCTCCCTCTGTCCCTCACCCCACTCTCTCTCTCTCTCTCTAAAATAAATTAAACAAATCTATTCCCAATAACCCAACACATAGCAACAACCTAAGTGTCCATCAACAAACGAATGGATAAAGAAAATGTGATTTATATATAAAGAAAAATGTGATATGGAGAAATAGCTATAATGGAATATTATTCGGCCATAAAAAAGGAAATCCTGCCTTTTGCAACAACATGAATGAAATTTGAGGGCTTTATGCTAAGTGAAATGAGTCAGACAAAGAATGACAAAGACCGTGTAATCTCACTTATATGTGGAATCTAAAAAAACAAACTCAGGGGCGCCCGGGTGGCTCAGTCGTTAAGCGTCTGCCTTCGGCTCAGGTCATGATCCCAGGCTCCTGGGATCGAGCCCTGCATTGGGCTCCCTGCACAGCAGGGAGCCTGCTTCTCCCTCTCCCACTCCCCCCTTCTTGTGTTCCCTCTCTCGCTGTGTCTCTCTCTGTCAAATAAATAAATAAAATCTTTAAAATAAATAAAAAATAAAAAAACAAACTCAGAAACAGAAAGAATATTGGTGGTTGCCAGTGGAGGTGCCAATAGGGTGAAGGTGGTCGAAGGGTCCAAGCTTGCAGTTATGAGTAAATTCTAAGGATGTAATGTACAGCATGGTGACTATAGTTAACAATATACTATACTGTATAACTGAAAGTTGCTAGGAGAGTAGATTTGAAAAATTCTCAGCACCAAAAAAAAAAATTGTAACTATGTATAGTGATGGATGTGTTAATAACCTTATTGTGGGGGCATCTGGGTGGCTCAGTCAGTTAAGCGTCTGCCTTCAGCTCAGGTCATGATCTCCAGGTCCTGAGATCAAGCCCTGTGTCAGGTTTCCGGCTCAGCAGGGAGTGTGCTTCTCCCTCTCTGTTTCTCTGCCCCTCCCTAGTGCTTGTTCTCTCTCTCAAATAAATAAATAAAACCTTAAAAAAAAAAACTAACCTTATTGTGATCATCACTTTGCAATACATACATATATCAAATCACTACCTTGTACACCTTAAACTTACGCAATATGTCAATTATATCTCAGAGCTGGAAGATAAAAATGAATTATAAGATCTGTCCTTCCAGGGACACAGCCTTGAGCAGACAGCCCTCAGGCACCAGTCGGCATCGATCTCAGTGGCAGATGACCCAGGTGGTGAGGCCAAAACCACAACCAAAACCAAAACCAGAGCAACCCCACCTCACACTCACCCCTGACTCCCAAGCCCTTAGGAAGCCCAGCTTAGCACTTAGTCTCAGTGCTCTGCCCCCTTCCTTGAGCCCCTGTGATGTGCAGCACCAGCAGGGTATTAGGGACTAGACAATCTGGGTCTACACCTCTCTCTCTGTCTCTCACTCATGTGCCCTTGGAAGGATTCTTTCTCTTCTCTGAGCCCCTGTTTCTTCATCTATAAAATGGGAATGTCACTATCTCTCAGGGTTGCTGTGAGGATTAGATTATATACACGGAGCACTCAGAACAAAGTTGGCCTTCGCCAAGGAATTATTGGTTCTCTAGTGACAGTTAATACTGTAATTATTTGGGGGACAGTCTCGGGGGACTGGCCATGATGGGGATCAGTGTGCATAACTTTCCTTGCGATCAAAGCAACATAAAGGTTTTTCTAGCTTGCAAGTGGCCTTTCCAAATAACCTGGATGCCCACCCAGTGCTGGTAGGAATGTGAACTGATAACAGACTTTGAGAAAGTCCTGAGGTGGAATATAGGAACTGACTTAAGAATAGGCCTGAGGCGCATAATGGGCCTGAAGGACTGGAGGCTGGGAAAAGCTCAGCCTGCCTAGGATTAAGGGAAACCAGTCCTTCTGGCCATCCCACTCCTGGAATCTGTCCTAAAGGCTTGTGCACCAACAGGTTATTTTCAGATTCATTTACAGTAACTTAAAAGTGGAAACACCTTGCATGACCAAAAAAATAGGCCCATTGTTAAGTAAAATAGGCATATCCTTTGGACAGGACGTCATGCAGCCATTTTAAATGATGCTTACAGAATTTTCATATCATAGGACTAATCCTACTGGTATAGGGTTAAGTTGTAAAAGGAGTGGAGAACAGAGTTTGTGCTCTTTGATCTCATATATAAAGAACTGATGCAAAAGGGAGGGGACTGGAAGGGAACATGCCAATGTTGCCAGTGGGTAATACACCTATGGGTGATTTCCTACAATCTCTTATCATTTTTGGTATTATTCAAAATGTCTACAACGTGCATGCAGCACCATGATGGCTGAGGAGGAACAGCCAAAAAGTAAAAATAAAAACAAAAGCTGGTGAGATCGTTCACTGAGCACGGTGGTCATTGGAGGTCCCATCTCCTGAGAAACATGTAGGCCAGGTCACCCTCTGATCTTGGAGCTTCACCCTCCTCCACTGCACTTTCGACCTGGGGGAAAGATCTGTCCCTTCTACCGGCTGGCTCAGGAAACAGGACCTCTGACATCCCAGAGCAAGGAGATCTGGGGCTGAGGACAGGTGGGGTTGCAAGCTGAAACCAGATACCTTCACAGCCACCACCTGAGCCCCCTGCTCTGATCAGGGAAAGCCTCTGAGAAGGGCCAGTGCTGACAGCTCTTAGGAAGGAGGGGAAATTGGTTGTGGGGAAATCAGAAAAATTTGTAAAGAGAGAGTGAATAGATGGCAAAGCATCCTCCTTCTACTTTTTTAAGTTTGATGGAAAGTTTGTGCTGGTGAGCACAAACTTGATAGTTAATAAACTAGAGATGCAAGCAGAGGACCTTTCCAAATTGGGGGGGGGGCAGAGAAAAGGGGTCGCTGAGCTGAGTAGAATCCACAACACAGAACTGATGACATTGGCCCTCCACCCCCTCCACCATCCCCTTCCGTTTTCTCCCCTCCTTCAACCCCTCCCTCTCCCCTTCTCCCACTGTTTTAAGCCACCTGGAGTCCCACCCCCCAGGAGGGACAAGCTAGTGAGAAGAACTGCATGTTTCCTCCCCAAGGTTGGAAGCGGGGGCTCAGCCCAGTGAGGGGAAGCCCAGCTGGTGGTTTTTCAGGTGGGACCCCAAGGGAAGATTTGGCCCCCTTTGCCCTTCTAAGCTCTCCTGGGAGGTGAGGGCAGAGCCCACTGCAGAGAGAGTTGCACTTCCTCACCGCACCGTGAGATTCTCTGGGTCCTGCCCACTCCCACCCTCAGCTCTAGGGTGGACCTGGAGGAAAGGTAAATAGGGAGGGTGATGATGCCTTTGGCCTCTGGCATGTCACCCTCCAGCGTCCACTCTCTCCTGCCTCAACCGTTCCTGTCTTGGCTCCCATTCCCATAATCTCCCCTCTGGTGAGGGCTGACTTAAGAATAGGGGAGATTCATGGCACCAGAAGGGTCCTTTAAGCACATCTAATCCTTGGCCATAATTTTATAGAGGAGAAAAGGGAAATTACTTTATGGAGCCCTTCCAACAGCCCCAAAGCTCCTAAGTCACAGAAGACCAAAGCTATGACAAATGCTGGCACCAATCTGTGAGACTCAGGTCCTTCCTAACTACCCCCAAACACCCAACCCCCACCTCGGTGCTCACAGAAAGGAGGAAGGGGTGACTAAACAGGGCCCAGCTGTGCCTATGGCCTCTGACTTCTCCCCATGGTCCCCCGAACACCTCGCTCACCTTCCACCCCGAGCAGTGCTCTGCGTGACTGAATGACTTCATACAAATTGCATTTATTTGCTTGTTTCTAATCACTTCCTAGGATCTCATGCCTTCTAGATGGTAAATAAAAGGGAACAGAAGATGGTAAATAAAAGGGAACAGAAGATGCCTCCTAATGACCTGGAAAATCAAGTTCATACCTTTCCCAAATCAGAATCAATTTGTTCTAAATCTAGTCAAGTCAGAGCCAACCATTAGCAGAAGACCCACCCACTTGGTCTTTCCCCCTGTCTCTGAAGGCAGAGTGAGTCATCCTCAAACCCGGCTGAATCTGAGATGAGTCAGTATCTCCTGTTTGCCTACATGGTCATTACTTTCTCTTCAGAAAAAAAAAAAGGGGGGGGCCCTTATCTACAGATGGACAAGCATTGACAAAAATTATCCTTCAAAAAACATCACCAGTCTTATACAGTGTCTAAAACCCCACTGTTTCAGACACTTCTCAGGGCAAGGATCCTTTCTAGAATATTTGATGAAACCAGATCAGCATTTTATTAAGTCACAATCAGTATATCTCAGTGGTGAAGAATCCAGTTTCTGGACTGAGTTCCACTCTGGTATGGATGAGTAAGCTTGTACTGTACCAACCTTCCTGAAGATAACAACCATCAGCTCTGGACCAAAAAAAAAAAAAAAAAACCCAAAAAACAGAAACACCTGAAAGCTGAAGGTCCTGGAGAGTACACAAGAGCTACAGACTGTAGAGGGAGGTGATACTTGGAAGAAGGAACAGTATGAGATGAGTACCCTGTTTTTATGACTCTCAGCCTGGGGGCAAGCTGCAGTCAGTGTCCTGAGGGGTAACTAAGACTGATAGAGACTCCACAGTCTTTTTGGCCTGAAGAACCAGAACCAGGGGCAACCAGAATTTGGGAGTTACCACAGCTGCTGGAAAGTAAGGTGGAATCTAGGAAAGGAGAGGGACAGAGAGAAAAAGTCTCAAATTTCAGATGTAGACTCTGCTCAGATTTCTGCCTGACCCCTAGTCACCTGTATGCAGGACAGACTTTAGGCAGCCCAGCTAGGGATAAGACAGCTGAACTGAGATTTGAGGTGTCACCCTTAAAACAGAGTTTGCAGTTTGAGCCCAACCAAGTTAATTATTTGCTAAAGCAAAAATTCAAACCTTCTTGAAGGAATTCAGCAGATCCAGACTGTACAACATAATAATCACACTATCTGGAATACAATCCAAAAATCCCTTGACATACGAAGAAAATGTGACCCATGCCAAAGATGAAAGACATTCAACAAAAACCAAGCTCAAGATAATGCAGATGTTGAAATGGGCAGAAAATGATTTTAGAGCAGCAATTTTGACTATGCTAAATGATGTAAAGGAACATGATGAGATAATGATGAAAAGATAATGCTAGCAGATAAATAAAAGCTACTGTAAAAAAGAATCAAATGGAAAGTCTGTAACTGAAAAATGCACTATCTAAAATTTTAAAGAATTAATTGGATGGGCTTAACAGAATGGAGAAAACAGAGGAAAGAGTCAGTGAATCTAAAGAGAGATCAGTATAAAACATCCAACCTGAAGAATACAGAGAAAAACAATAGGGCCCATAGGATAATATTGAAAGGTCTAACATACATGCAGTTGGAATCCTAGAAGGAAAAGAGAGATGAACAGGATAGAAAAAAAAAAATATTTGAAGACATAATGACCAAAAAATCCCCAAACTTGGGGAAAGAAATATATTTACACACCCGAGAAGCTTGGCAAGCCTTAAGCAGGTTAAATAAAAGAAAACCATGCCTGGGCACATTAGAGTCAAACTTCTGAAAACCAGTGGTAGGGAGACCATCTTGAAAGGGTGCAGAGAAAAACAACATTTTACAAAGAAGGCAACAGTGATTCAAAAAACTGGTTTCAGAAATGATGGAGGCCAAAAGACAGTAGATCAACATCTTGGAGGGCTGAAAGAAAGAAAGAAAAAAAAATATCTAGCCCAGAATTCTATATCCAGGAAAAAAAATATTTGTCAAGTCTGAAGGCAAAATAAAGATTTTTCAGATAAAAGAAAACTAAAAGAATTTGTCACCAGCAGATCTGCGCTACAGAAATGCTAAAGGAAATTCTTCAGGCTGTCTAAGAGAAATGAGACCAAATGAAGATATGAATTTTAGGAAGGAATGAAGGGCAACCAAAATGATAAATATCTGGTAAATATAAAAGACTGGTTTTTCCATCTTAATTTCCTTCAAACACATAGGACTATTCAAAACAAAAATTGTAACACTGCCTTGTATTTATAACATAGGTACATGTCAGATGTCATATAAAGGAAATGTTCTATGTCAGATCTATATTCCACTGGGGGGTGATCAGTGGACCTATATGGTTGCAAGGGTTCTATATTTATGTGAAGTAGGACAATATTTAATTAGGCTGTGAAAGTTAAGACAGTATATCGTGGGGCGCCTGGGTGGCTCAGTTGGTTAAGCGACTGCCTTCGGCTCAGGTCATGATCCTGGAGTCCCGGGATCGAGTCCCGCATCGGGCTCCCTGCTCAGCAGGGGGTCTGCTTCTCCCTCTGACCCTCTTCCCTCTCGTGCTCTCTGTCTCTCATTCTCTCTCTCTCAAATAAATAAATAAAATCTTTAAAAAAAAAAAAGACAGTATATCGTGATTATTAGAGAGCCACAGAGGTGGGGGATGCAATGAAATATAGCAAAACTACCAACATGGAAATTAAAATGAAATTCTAAAAAATGTTCAAATAATAATTTTTAAGAGGCAGCTGGTTTCCCCCGGAGTGCATGATCCAAAAGAGAGAGTGAGAAGGAAGCCACAATGACTTTTAAGATTCAGTTTCAGAAGTCATGATAACACTTTTGCCATATTCTACTCATTAGATACAAGTCACTAAGTCCAGCCACAGAGGAATTAGGCTTCACCCTTTGAGGGGAGGAGTATACTCCTGGACATATATTAAAATCATCTCAACTCCCCAGATGCAATTGCCTTTAATTTTCTTCTGAGTCTTTCCAGAAATTATCTACACATACAAAAGCTGATAGTCCTTTCTCCTTAACATAGCTAAAATCTCACTATCTATATATATTATTCTACACCTTGCTCTTTCTGTTTAATACTATATCTTAAGAATCCTCCTAAGTCAGCACATAGAGCTCTATCCCGTCCATTAAATAGATTCAAAGCATCCAATCGTAGGATGTCTACAGTACTTCATCAGCCCCTGCTGATGGTTATATAGGTTGTTTACTATAACAAAATAATGCTGCAAGGAAGATTCTAGTATGTATATTTTTGCCAGCTTAGGCAAAAAATAAAGTTCTTGGAGTAGAATTTCTGGAAGAGAGGATATATACATTTGCAATCCTGATTATGTCAATTCACCTTCCAAAAAAGATGACTGGTTGATACATTCGTCTGTGTTACTGAGAGCCCATCTCCCTACCCTCGGTAATGCAAGGTTTTAATGTAGCTTTAAAATGTTGCCCACCTGATAGGTCCAACAAAGTATTTCATTGTGGAGTTGATTTGCTGTTTTAAAATCAGCATTAAGTTTATCAGCCATTTTCATTTCTTTTCTATGAAATATCCTATACCTTATTAATGTGTGAAACAAAGGAAGCGTGTCTTTATCTATCATATATGCTGCAAATGTTTTCCCTCACTTTGTCATTTGCCTTGTGCCTTTTACTCCCCATACAAAATGCTTAAGTTTTGAACTAGTCAAGTTTAAAGTGAATTTCTTACAAGATCAAAAGTATCAACATTTCATTTTATGATTTCTGGGGGTTTTTCCCCCAAAAGTTAGAAAGATCTCCACTTCGTGTTCATTTTAAAAGTCATTCATGCCCTTGGGGTGCCTGGGTGGCTCAGTGGGTTAAGCGTCTGCCTTCAGCTCAGGTCCTGATCTCAGGGTCCTGATCTCAGGGTCCTGATCAAGCCCCGCAGGGAACCTGCTTCTCCCTCTTCCTCTGCCTGGGCTCCCCCTGCTTGTGCTCTCTCTCCCTCCCTGTCAAATAAAGTAAATATCTTTAAAAGTCATTCATGCCTTCTACTAGCACTTTTATGGTTTCAACATTTACCTTCAGGTAATTGTACCATCTAGAATATAGATTAAAAAGTAAGGACAATATCTAGCTTTATTTTTTTTATCCAAAGGACTAACTGGTTTTCCCAGCATCACTTATTTTTTTTTTTTTTTTTTTTTTTTTAAAGATTTTTATTTATTTGACAGAGAGAGAGACACAGCGAGAGAGGGAACACAAGCAGGGGGAGTGGGAGAGGGATAAGCAGGCTTCCTGCAGAGCAGGGAGCCCGATGCGGGACTCGATCCCAGGACCCTGGGATCATGACCCGAGCCGAAGGCAGTCGCTTAACCAACTGAGCCACCCAGGCGCCCTCCCAGCATCACTTATTAAAGAATCCATTTCTCGGGCGCCTGGGTGGCTCAGTTGGTTAAGCAACTGCCTTCGGCTCAGGTCATGATCCTGGAGTCCTGGGATCGAGTCCCACATCGGGCTCCCTGCTCAGCGGGGAGTCTGCTTCTCCCCCTGACCCTCCCCACTCTCATGCTCTCTCTATCTCATTCTCTCTCTCAAATAAATAAATAAAATCTTTAAAAAAAAAAAAAAAAAAGAATCCATTTCTCTCCAGTGATCTGAAATGCCATTTTCTTAGATGTGCTATGTTCCCTCTGTTTTGCAGACTGTTTATGAACTCTGCTTTGTTTCATCGACCAACAACTCCTCTCTGAGGAAGGGCAGCTTTGAAGCACAGAGAGGAGAAAGGTCTGGATCTTTGGAGCTCGTAGCCAGGGAAGCAGCACAGCTGTGGGGCGCAAGGGGTGCTGTCTGAGCAGCTTGGGAGGGAGAGCGGGAGGAGGGTGAGGATTTGGGGAGTACTGAGCACGCAGTAAAGAGATCGATGTCTAAATGACATGAATTACATAATGATATTTTTAAAAGCAATTGCACTGCTTCCCAAAGCAACTGAAATCATGAGCAATTGTCCAGATCCTCAGAGGACCTGCTTTTATGAACAAAAGATGAGTTTGCTAATTAGCTAGCCAAACATTTCTAAAGTTCTTGCAATCATTTTGACCTCTGATAGGTATCTATTTTCTGCTACTGTCTCCCATCTGACTCTTGAATTCATACTGGTTTTTATCAGAATCTGAATCCGTGCATATTCCAAACAAGGGGGGCCCCAAAATAATAAGATGATCCTGCCCCTTTCTGAAGATTAATGGCATTCTTACTATGAGCAGGCACCAGCCGTGTTGAAGCTCGCCCTGTTGTCCTCACTGCAGCACCACGAGGAGGCCACCATTACCCATGCTTTACGGAGAAAATAATTCTTGCCCAAAGTCACACTGTAGTGAGTGGCGAAGCTAGAAGTCAGCGCAGCGCCATCTGATGCAGAAGGGTGGCCTTGCCGGGAGGCCACATGACCTTTCCCGTGTGATCTATAGTGTAGAGGGGCATGTGACACAGAGAGGCTTTTAAAATTGGGGTTCCCAGGGAAGAGGAAATGGAAAAAAGACTAGGAAAGCAACAACCAGCCCCATCTTCATTCAGAACTAGCCAGAGGACGTGGCCTCGTTTACGCCGGTAGAGAATGACCTAGGAAACCCTGAGCTGTCAGTCCTTTTCCCTAAGTGGTGTGAGTTGCTGCCCCACTGGCCTGCCCTCAGCCCCAGACTCCTCCTGCCGTGTCTCAGGGGAATGCCATTCTCTCTGGAAGCCTCTCAGCAGAGATCTGATTTGACCTCCTTGGCTTCCTGGCCACCCGAACCTTGCAGACGGCCCTGTCCGTGAATTGGGGCGTTATTTTACCTGGACATGGAATCAGCAGGTGCAAAGAGAAAATCCTATCAGCCTGTAACCCTGTGGCCTCCAACTGGAAATTCCTGTAGGTTCCTTCTGCCGTTCTTCCTTGCTGCTACATTTCCACTCACGGCCCCTCCTGAGGTTTACACCCTAGTTCCACTGACCTAGGCCGTCTTGGGGGGGGTTCACCAGACTAAACCCGATTAAGAGTGTCAGGTGACAGAGAAGGGCCCAAAGTACCCCAGAAACAATCCTGGTTTCATGTTCCAATCCTTCCTTCTCCCAAGTATTCATACAGGGTGACCACATACAGTTGTGCAGGTTGTATACTGCACAACATTACTGAGCATATAAATCACAATGGCCCCTGATTCGTACTCTCTGTGTTTCCTCAACTACAAGGACGCTGGCATCAATTTACAGCTCATCCTCAAAAGCTTGTACACATACACCCCAATCCTCTCAGATCCTCCCAACAAAACTGAAGCAAAGGAACTCAAAAGGAAAGGGCAATATTCTGCCTTCGATAACTGGGAAGATGAACGCCTTCTCCCGCCCTCCACTCTCCCCCACCACCCCAGTATTCATACGTAGATCCATAAAACCTTTGAGAGATTCTGCCAAGAAATGCATAGTGCGGGCTGTTTCTAGAAGAGTGACCACATGTCTGATTGGCCCAGGACAGTCACAGTTTATGACTATTGTACTGGTGGTCCCAACAGTCCAGCACCTGTCCCAGATAAACGTGTCCTGGTTTGGATAGTAAATTATAGTCACCCTACTGAAAAGCCACAAATGGGCCAGTCCAGAGAGACTGGGGAAGGGCGGCATCAGCTTATTGACCAATAACACAAACACAAAGAGTCATTTGATTGAGCACCCACTATGTATATATATACACCCATGTCGACATGCCAGTGTTACATGCATGTATGTATATGGTTTTTATATACGAATGCATACATGTAACACGTGTGTATATCCATACACATGTAGCTACTATCTATTGAATATTGGACACCCCTCAACCTGCCGGCCTTTGTACTAAGAGCCCTATGGGCTCTGGATCTATCTGCATATACACTTTAAAACCAAGATTTTATGGGGCGCCTGGGTGGCTCAGTTGGTTAAACGACTGCCTTTGGTTCAGGTCATGACCCTGGAGTCCCGGGATCGAGTCCCACATTGGGCTCCCTGCTCAGCAGGGAGTCTGCTTCTCCCTCTTACCCTCCCCCCCCTCATGCTCTCTATCTCATTCTCTCTCTCAAATAAATAAATAAAATCTTTAAAAAAAAAAAAGATTTTATTCTGACACTTCCAATTCCAATCCAATATAATAAGGGTCATGGCTAGCCTTTCCCCTTTCCTTACCTGTAGCTTTTTTCTCCAGCAGAGAGAAATCTGGCTCATTACCTACATCATATCTGCTTGTCTGTTCAACACTCACGTACACATACATAGTTTCAGAACCTCTAGCTCTATCCTTATGAGAAACAAATTTACTAACTACAGTACAGTGATTATGTGCGGTGTTTTGTCTTAACCTGGGCATTCAGTCAAAACACTGTTTTCCAAAGAAACTTAGGCTAGTTCTGTATTCTCTCCTGTGGGCTAAGTTACTCTTTTGTAATACATTCAGGTGTTTTGTTATCTTTTGTATTCTCCCCATATCCTGGTTAATTTCTTTAAATTACATATGTAAAATTCATCCTTCCTGGTGTAGAATTCTGTGCGTTTGCCCTTGTAATTGGACAAATAGAATCACATGTTCACTCCCCCAAGGCATGATATGAGACAGTTCCATCGCCCCCAAATTCCCTGCTGCAGCTCCATTGTAGTCAACCCCTTCGCCAGCCCCTACCTGGGTAAGTAACCCTGATCTGTTTTCTGTCCCTTTGATTTTGTCTCTTCCATGAACGGAATTATACCATACGTACCCTTTTGAGCCTGTCTTCTTTCACCAAGCAAAATGCATTTAGTTTATCCATGCTGTTGTGTAAATCAGTGGTTTCTTCCTTGCTGTCCCTGGGTAGCTCTCTGCTGTATGCACGGATGACAGGTTGTCACTCCCTGTGAATGACATGTAGCTGTTTCTAGTTTAGGGTGAGTATGAATACACATGTTATAAACATTCTCACACGGACTTTTTGAAAACAAATTTTTATTTCATCGGGTAGATACGTAGGAGTGGATTGCAGGGCTGCATGGTAAGAACTTCTTAACTTTTCTAACTTTGTAAGAAACCAACAGACTGTCTGCTAAAGTGCACAGTACCGTTTTGCATTCCCACCAGCAGTTCGTGCCGGGTCAGTTGTCCTGGGCTCTTCAGCACACTTACTGTCAGTATCCTTTATTTTCGCCATTCTAATGGGTGTGGAGCAGTATCTCATTGTAAATTTAATTTGCATTTCCTTAATGACTAAACACTTTGAGTGTGTTTTCATGAGCTTATTGGCCATCTGTAGATCTTCTTTGGTGAAGTGTCTGTTCGAATCTACTGATTTTTTTTTTAATTATTCTTTTCTTATTGTTAGTTTTTGAGAGTTCTTTGTATATTCTACACAGATCCTCTGTCAGAGATGTGATTTGCAGATATTTTCTCCCAGTCTGTGGCTTGTCTTTTCATTCTCTTAACAATGTCTTTTGGAGAGTCAATGTTTTTAATTTTAACAAAATCCAGTTTATCATTTTTTTAAATTAGTACTCTTTGCCTAACCTAAGCTTACAAAGATTTCTTCCCTGTTTTCCCGTAGAAATTTTATAGTTTTACATTTTACCTTTTGGTCTATACTATATTTTTGGTTAATTTTTGTATAAGGTGTAAGTTATGGGTCAAGGTCCTTTTTTTATATTTATTTATCTATCTATTTATTTATTTTGGTAGAGGGACATGCAATTGTTCCAAAACCATTTGTTGAAAAGATTGTCCTCTCTCCATCGAATTGCCTTTGGACTTTTATCAAAAATCAGTTGGCTGCATTGGTATTTCTGGACTTTCAGTTCTGTCTCATTGATCTTTGTGGCTCTCATCCCACCAATACTACATTATCTTAGTTTCTGCACCTTTATCATGGTTCTTGAAATCATATTAACAACAGTCCTCCCGGGGCGCCTGGGTGGCTCAGTCATTAAGCGCCTGCCTTCGGCTCAGGTCATGATCCCAGGGTCCTGGGATCGAGCCCCGCATCGGGCTCCCTGCTCAGCGGGAAGCCTGCTTCTCCCTCTCCCACTCCCCTTGCTTGTGTTCCCTCTCTCACTGTGTCTCTCTCTGTCAGATAAATAAATAAAATCTTAAAAAAAAAGTCCTCCCAATATATTCTTCTTTTCCGAAAAACAATTCTGGTTCTTCTAGTTCCTTTGTCTTTCCATATAAATTTTAGAATCTGCTTGTAGAAAAAAAAAAAAAAACAGCTTATTGAGATTTTTGAATGTAGAGATGAACTTGGGGAGAATTGACCTCTTAAACTGAGATTTTCTGAGTTCATGTATCCAACACAGTATAACCCGCTGGTTACACAGATAATTGAAGGATAAATGAGAAAATAGGAGATTCTGAGCAGCCCAAGTATTAGTAACTAGAGGAAGCAGCTACCCCTCCCAGGGCTGGGGGGGAAGGGGGAGGTAAGGTTACTGAGGTTTAGGAGCTCAGAGGAAGGGGCCCTGCACAGCTGGTGGCCAGCTCGATGAAGGGGGCGACTAATGCTCAGATGATAGGGTGGGAGGGGGACAGACATGCCTGGCTGGTGCTGTAGCCCTGAGGGGACTCAGCAGGCTTCCACTGTCAAAAGAACTCAGAGCCTGGACCCAGAACTCTCATCAGGTGCTGGAACCATGCTAACAGGAACTGGAAGCCCAGCTCCCAGCTCCCAGTCTCTCTCTAGTGCCTTCCGCTGGCCAGCAAGCGTGTCTGAGAAATGTGGTTTGCAAAGTGCCAGCCTCAGCATCTGCAGCAGGGTATAGAAACAGAGGCTTGGGGCTGAGAGCCAAGTCATCAATCAGAGCACACTCAGTTACACTGAAAACCACTACTGGAAGCTGTTCTTCCATACATCTGAGCGTGTCCAGCACAGTACCGCGGGCATGATACAGGTTCAAAATTTTTTGAATCTGAGCTATTTAAAGTACTGTTAATTCAGGAGTGAAAGGTGATATTACTACAGACCTCACAGACATTAAAAAGACATTAAGGGGGGACACCTGGGTGGCTCAGTCAGTTGAGCATCTGCCTTCGGCTCAGGTCATGATCCTAGGGTCCTGGGATCGAGCCCCACGTCAGGCTCTCTGCTCAGCGGGGAGCCTGCTTCTCCCTCTCCCTCTACTGCTCCCCCTGCTTGTGCTCTCTCTGTCTCTCTCTCTCTCTGTCAAATAAATAAATAAAATCTTAAAAAAAAAAAAAAGACAGTAAGGGAATATTATGAACAATTCTGTGCCCATAAATTCAACAACTTGGATGAAATGGACCATTTCCTTGAAATACATGACCTACCAAAACTTACTCTAGAAGAAATAGATAATCTGAATAGTACTCTATCAAAAAGATTAAATTCATAGTTTTAAACCTTCCAACCAACAGAAAACTCTAGGCACAGATGATTTGGTTTGAGCGGGGAATCCTACCAAATATTTCATGAAGATGTCATACCAATTCATAATCTCTTTCAGAAAACAGAATCTGTTCAGAAAAATCTCTTCAGAAAAAGAGGAGGACACATGTCCTGACTCATTTTATGAGGCCAGCATTACTCTGATGCCAAGACCAGACACAGACATTGCAAGAAGCAAAAACCGCAGACCAATAGCCCTCGTGGACATAAACAATCCTCAACAGAATGTTAGCAAATTGAACCCAGAAATATGTAAAATGTAAAATATGTAAAAGGGATACTACATCACAACCAAGTGTGGCTTATCTCAGGAACACAAGGCAGGTTCAATTAGGAAAGATCAATCAATGTAATTCACCAAAGAGGAAAAATCTCATAATTATCTCAGTAAAAGCAGAAAAAGTTTTTGAGAAAATCCAACACTAACTCACGCTAACAACTCTCAGCAAGCCAGGAGTAGAAGGAAAAGCCTCCTTAACCTGATAAAGAGTATCTGTAAAACCCTGGCTAACCATGGACTGGCATCTCTTCCCTATGGCTCCTTCTTGCAATGGGAAGACACACTGGCCCCTCTGAAGTCTTTTCTTATTGAGAATATATTACCAAAAAGCTAAAAAGGAGCTACATTTCATTCATTTTTTCACATTTTCACGTTTCTGAATTCTGGATACATGTTACAGTCAATGGCATCTTACAATTATAAAAAGGTAGAAAGGTTTTTTTTCCCTCCTCTCTCTCTCAGTGCTATATAAAATAAGGGTGCATCCTTCAATGACATCTTAGAGTTTATGGAGTCGATTCTTTTCCAAAGGTTAGTTTTCTTGAGTTCTGGCGAGCATTTGTGGCAGAGACGGGTAACTACCCAGCAACACCTGTTCCCTTCTTCCATGGTCGTAAATTGTAACTTGGCCACAAGACCGCCTTGCTAGTGACCTCACTTCCAGGGCTCCCTTGCAGTGGGTGTGGTTCTATGACTAAGTTTGGGCCACTGGGATGAGAGTGGATGTGATGTATACAACTTTGGGATCATGGATAACCAAAAACACAAGCCAACTGACTTAAAGTTTCTGTCTTTCCCCTTGATCAAGCCTGATTCCCACCTTTGGCCTTAAAAGGCATTAATAGTGCCACAGGGGAAGGGGGTGAGGGTGTAACAGTATGGAGGAACCTGGATCCCAGAATGACCAGGAGAAGCAAGCCACCTGCCAAGATAAACAGCTCACCTTGGGACTGACATATGGGAGAGAAATCACCTTCTATTTTTTTTATCTATTGTGTTTGAGAGCTGAGCTCTCTCTCTGTCTCTGTCTTTCTCTCTAACAGATTAGCCTTTATCCCTAAAATATTTCCCTTTAGCCACGGATTGGCTCATCTTTGCCAGCCCCCCTTCCTGGCCACTTTTCTGTCCAACTTTCTGATGACCTCCTTGCAACAGCTACGAAGCTTCTGCCCCTGTAGTAGATATTTTTATCTGGCATTTTGATGTTCTGAGCATGTTGACATGTTTGCCTGGATTGATTTGCTTACTAATTTTACTATTTCCCTTTTATGCCACTTGGTAATGTAACCATTGTCAATGATGACTACGTTTTGGAGATAATTATCCTTCCATGAATAATCACCACTTCAAAATCTGTATGCCACAGTGAGACAGCTTCATCAAAATGAAAACCCATGCTGGGGGCACCTGGGTGGCTCTGATTTTGATTTTGGCTCAGGTCTCAGGGTTGTGAGATGGAGCCCCACCGTGAGCCCCGCCTCTGCCCGCCCCCCTCTGGTGCACACTCTCTCCCTCTAAAAAAAACCCCAAAAAAACCCAAAAAAAACAAAAACCTATATTGGCACACTAAAAATGCAGGAGGGAAAAGAGGGGAAGGAAGGGAAGAAAGAAGGAGGGAGGGAGAAAGGTGGGGGAGGGAGGGGAGGAGGAAGGGAAGGCAGGCAGCATAAGAACAGCAGGTTTTCCAAAGGGACCAGCAGCCATGGGAAAAGGTCCCTCATCTTCCTCGTGTACTTCTCTGTTTCTTGTCCTGGAAAGTCATCCCAGTGGTTACCCGGTTGGTTTTCCACATGACTAAACCCCACGGGCCTCATCGAATCATACCCAGGCCACCTGACTGCCTCTCGCCAGTTCCTCCCATGCCTGAAGCCCAGTCGGGGCACAGACCCGGGCACACCGCCCATCCCCTCACCTGCCTTCACCCACAGCCTCACCAGAGAGGCCTCTCCCTGATGGCCTAGCCGAGCGCGGGGCCAGCCTGGGGTCTCCGGACACTCACAACATGGAATGGTCCGTCGGACTCCTGGCCTGCCTAGTGGGCCTCCTCCCGATGGGTGAGTCTCCCACTATCCTCTCTGGCCCATGCTCAGAACAGAATAGATGCTCACACGACCTCAGGTACGGTCTTCTCGCCTGGCGCCAGGGGCAACCGGGTTCACCCAGAGCCTCCAGGCCTGCGGAGTAGGAAAGAGGGAAGCCGCAGTGACAGAAGTCAGAAGTTCAAGCCCGGGTTTTGCCTTGGGTTTCCGGGGACTTTGGGCAATCCTCTGACTTCTCTGGGCCTCAGTGGCCCCACCTGTAGAAAGGCCACCTGCTCACCCACTGCTGTGAGGATCCAAGGAAGATAATGGGCAAGCTCCGGAGAGGACAGTCCAGGCTCTGAGGGACTTCGGATGTTGCCGTCATCCGAGTGCCTTATGTCTTGATGGGCACAGCCCAGAGGGGAAGGGAGGAGGCGCATGGTTGTTTGGGGTAAGGGCGGGCTTGATTTCCCACGGGGAATGGGGCAAGTAAGAGAGGGCACCCTGAGCACCCAGCGGGACTCCCAAGGGGTGAATGGGAACTCTTTGCAGCAGCTTAAGTAACAACATCATTGGTCACTCAGCTCAGTGACTTCGGGTTGCTGGGAATGGTGTTTTGGTTACGGACCATCTGCATGAGAATTTTGGTGGGGAGAGGGGCATTCATCTAAAGGCAGATCCTTTGGTTCTATCAAGCGGCAGGGCTCAGGAGTCCTCATGTTCTACCATCTTCTCAGGTCTTTTTTTTTTTTTTTAAGATTTATTTATTTATTTTAGGGGGGGTGGGGACAGAGAAACTCAAGCAGCCTCTGTGCTGAGTGCACTCAATCTCATGACCCTGAGATCAGATCTGAGCCGAAACCAAAAGTAGGACGCCTAACTGACCGCACCACCCAGGCGCCCTCTCTTGGGTCAGTCTGATACACGAGGTAGTTGAAGGCAATCGGGATAACTGACAAAGGCCATCCTCTGAGCCCTGGTCCCTCCTGAGACTCTGCCCCTAGACTCGGAATCGGTGCCTCCACGGGCAGGGCCACGGGCCGTCACGCGCCGCACGGTGACATCATGGTGTTCTGAGTTAGTCAATAGCCCTTGTCTGGGGTCCTGTCTCCATGACTGGACTATCAACTCCCACCCTTAGCTCCTCTTCCTTCCTCTTGAACATTCAACAGAGGCAGCGTCCAGTTCAGGTCTGGTTTGGATAATTCTAGCAACCACCTACAGATAGCTCTTACAAGTGCTGGGCCCTTTAATTAGAACCCACGGAAGCCTCGAAGCTGTCTGAAAAAGGAACTACTCTATTCCCTTTTCACGGATGAGGCGCGGAGGGGCCCAGTGAGTGGTGTGGGTGGATGTGTGGCTCTCGACTGGGCCCCCACCGGCCCCCACCCCGTGCTGCCCCCCGTCCCACCACCCAGCCCAGTGGTGGGGGCGAAGCGGGTGGGGGCTGGAGGAGGTGACCCCACCCAGACCGGAGGCTGATAAGAGAGCGGTTCAGACGTGAGTGTTGACGTCACACACAACTGTGAATCCTGGCTCTGCTATTTACCAGCTGTGTGGCCCTGGGCAGGTTGCCTAACTTCTCAGAACATCGGTAAAGTGGGGACCCGGCACCTCGTGGGGTGTTGTGAAGGATAATTAGACCCTGGTTAAAAGCCCGCCAGCTCAGTCCTGGTGCTCACTGATCGTGCCATAAACGGCAGGGAAATCTTGCTGAAGCCACGTAACCTCGAGAGAGGCGAGGTTGGGGGGGGAGGTGGTTTGGGTTTCTTTTTCTCCTGTTGAGGGTCAGCTGCTATGAATCAGTCAAAGACAAAAAGACTTAGAGGAAGCCTGAGCAGTCACGTGTCCAAGAACAAAACCCAAACCTTACAAGCACTCCAGCTGTGGCTCGAGAGGAGATTTCCCCAGGGAGGCTGAGGCACTGCTTCATGGCTACAGCCGAGAGGCCCGTGAACTAGGGTGAGGGGACCCCGCTTTCTGAAACCCCTCTGGAGACGTTCGCCTATGAGCCCCTCCATGAGGCAGCGGGCCTGGACAGGAGGACCAGGCTGGGTTTGGCTGCAGTGCAGGAGCCCCGGGGCTTCCTGAGCAGGGTGCCGCAGTCCCAGGCTCGTCCCCAACCACATCTCTGAGCAGAGGGCCAGGGCAGGCCCTTGGCAAAAGCAAAGTGGGAGGAATTTGCCCAGGAAACCCCCTTCTACCTCCTGTGCCCTTCTCCTTCATACTGACGCCACCCACGCCCAGCACCCAGTGCCCTGGGGCAGCCCCGAATCTCCCAGGGGCTCACGCACACTCTCCCTTGTCTTTCCCCTCTGGGCTCCCCACAAATCTGCTTCTAGAAAGCTGGAGATGCCGGGGAACGTGCAGGTGGGAAGAACAATGGTCTGGGAGCTCTGGCCGCTTGGGTGACCTTGGACAAGACTGCAGTTGGTCCACAAGCCTCTGATAAGCGGGTGGAGGGATCACAGTCATCCTCAAAGACTTCAGTGTCAGGCCTGGACAAGCAGCTCGTTCACTCCTCACCACAGCTCTACAAAGCAAGGACCCTTGTCCCAATTTTAAGGAGGCCTATGGAAGTCAGGGGACTTTTCTGGGGTGTCACAGCCTGGACTGAACTTCTGGAGTCTCCCGAGGGCAAGCCCCACCTTTTACACCACCTACGTGCCCTGGTCGTGAGCCCGGAGCACAGCTTGGTGCTCAGAGGAATTTACTAGCTCGGAACCACTGCTGACAGACAAACCAAAAGGCAAGACAAATCACAGCAGTCGCCCTAGCTGGTGGGGGTGCAGGGAAAGGCCGGGGAGGAGATGGGCTGGTCATGGGTCCGGAAGGAAATGGGATAGTGTCATGAGCCAGGATGCTGCTTCTGCTCCCGGCGGCTACTGTGGCCGGTAGCTTGGGCTGAGAAGTCCTAGCTGGGGCGGAGGAGGACTGTTGGGGAGGAGGGCCCTGAGAAGGCCGGGGGTAGCACGGACAGAGACGAGCTAAATGGGCACTCTGGAGAGAGCACCCTGTGGCCGACACTGGCCCCAGACCACGGTCAGCTGTGACTGCGCACATTATCTAAGATGCCAACGTGAGCTAGAAAAGGTGCAACGTCAGGGTACCACGTCTTCACTCCTGCTGCATCACCTCCAGATGTATGCCCAGAGCACTTCCGCAGCACTGGTCAGCGCCCCCACCCTGCTCCCTCACAGTCACACTCCCTTTGCCGGGCTGGTGAGAGCAGGGTCTAACGTGCATCGAGCATGTGCGGGGCAAGCTACCCGTGTGACTTCATTCAACGCTCAAGCCCACGAGGAAGGTATTAGGTGCCTCATTTGGCAGCAGAGGAGCTCGAGACCTGGGACATTAAGTAACCTGCCCAAAGAGCCCCCAGGAAGTGAAAGAGCCTAGAACAGTGCCAGGCTCAGACCGGGTGCTCATAAAAGGCAAGGAAAGAATGACCACAAGGGAGATTGTCCCCCAGGTCCATCTGTGCCAAAGCTGGAAGGTGTACCAGTACACCCTGTGGCCCAGCATTGAGGGCCGGTGTTTTGGACAGCGAGAAGAGTCTGGGTCTCCTGTTGACCTGGAGGTTAAGAGTCCTGAGGCAGGGAGATCAGAGACTACAACAAGGGGCCAGGGTTTCAGTTCTGGAGGATTCCCTCCCTTGTGCTAAAGACGTGCAAGAGCTGCTGGAGGAAACGGCACATGTCACAAGATGCTGGGACCTTGGGTTCCTGCCAAAGCACATGTGTTTGCTCCCCGGGCAATCCCTGCTAGGACTTCCCACTCTCACCTTGAGTTCCTGGGTGGATGCATCCAAAGTCTCCATGTAAGAGGGAGTCCAGGCCCTTGCCTCTTGAAACACCATCCAGCAGGTAAACAGGAAACACAAATCTCCCCCTAACAGGAGCCAAGATCTTAACACTGGCTGAAAGGGCCCCTGTGTGCCCTCTCGGCTCTGAAAGCCTCCAGGGCGAGGGAGGGGCGGGAGGGCGGGGATGTTTCCAAACTAGGCTGTCGTCCAGGGGCAACACAGCCCAGGGGACAAAGTAGGAACAGGAACCATGGAGCGGGGAAGCCTCAGCCCTGCTTCTGGTTGGTCAGATGACCTTGCAACAGTCACGTGGCCTCTCTGAGCCTCAGCCCTCCCTTCTCCAAAAGGGGCTATTGCCAGTCCCTCTTGGGGCTGTCGTGCACATGAAATGACATGAGGACCGTCTCCCAGTGAGCACCCAAAGCACTGCGTACTCTGGGCCCATGATCTGGGCATGCCCTGCAACCCCTTCACTGATGTCCTTGCCTCTGTGGTTTTGCCCAGCTGCTGCCTTTGCTTAGGACGCCTTCAGTCTACAGCAAGGCTTAGCAAATCCCATTCCTTTCTTGAGGCTCCGCCGAAACAACACGTCCTCTCTCCCGGGGCGTCCAAGGATTCCCTGCCTAATATTTGCACACCTCTTCCCCCAGCCCACACCACCCTCCCCTGCCAGCCTGGTCACCCTCCCTTCTGCCCTGTTACAGCAATTCAACATCAATTACTACATGGCAAGTCCCTCGCGAGGCAGTAACAACACAAATACGACCACATATCCCTGGTCCCTGCCCTCCTGAGCTTCTGGGTGCCTGGGCAAGACACACAGTTGAATAGGCCATGCCCATATGGAGGAAGAACCTCTGCCGGCCCTGGGGCACAGGGTAAGGATGCCAGACCCAGGCTTGGGGTTCAGGGAAGGCTTCCCTCTGTAGGACAGCTCGGCAGAGGCCTGGGGTGACTGGGAGGGAGTTGGTGAGTGAAATGGGCCAGGAATCTTGTTCAGACAAAGGAAACATTGTTGGTGTCCCTCATTAGAGGACCTGGCAGCCTGCAGTGTAATTATGTGTTCACAGATCTGTCTCCCTTTCTGAGTGGTGAGCTCCAGCAGGCTGATAAGGTATCCTATTGATCTTTGTAACCCTGGCTTGTATCCAAGTGCCTGGCTTAGAGTGGGAATGTGTCTGATAAATGTTTGCCAATCGATGAGTGCACAATAGCAAAAACTACCCGGAGTAATCGGTACCTGGTTCCATGATGCCTGCAAGATGCAGAAGGTCAGAGGAGGCTGAGGTTACAGAGGGTGCGAAGTGTAGGGAAACTGAGGCAGAGGCTGAGCCTCAGGAGTGGGGAAACAATTTCTGCACCTGGGAGTACAGAGTAAACCAGCAAAACCTTCAGAAAGGGTTTCTCAAATGTGAAACCAGGACCTTTATTAACAACTGAACAAACAAGCTCATAACTAGAGATAAATGCCATGTCCTCACTTGGGTTCAAAAGCATAATTCCACTTGTCCAGAAGAAACAAGATTTGGCTTACAAGCACATTGTGTGAAAAAAGAACGTGTGGTTTTACTTGATGGCAAGCTCAGCATAAGCCCAAAGTGTGGTTTCATACGAGGCAGAACTCACACAACCCAATTTGTACCCCACGCCACTGGTGCATCACACCCCTGCAGCACACCCCTGCTGCACACCCCTGCAGCACACCCCTGCTGCACACCCCTGCAACACACCCCTGCAGCACACACCTGCTGCACACCCCTGCAGCACACCCCTGCAGCACACACCTACTGCACACCCCTGCAGCACATTCATGCAGCACACCCCTGCAGCACACCGCTGCAGCACACACCTGCTGCACATCCCTGCAGCACAGACCTGCTGCACACCCCTCCAGCACACCCCTGCAGCACACCCCTGCAGCACACCCCTGCAGCATACTCCTGCAGCACAGACCTGCTGCACACCCCTCCAGCACATTCCTGCAGCACACACCTGCTGCACACCCCTGCAGCACACACCTACTGCACACACCTGCAGCACA
>NC_058416.1:27272789-27297183 GCF_002201575.2 Neomonachus schauinslandi | reverse complement strand
GAGAGAGGGAAGGAGGCAGAAGGAGGGAGGCAGGGAGAGAGAGGGAGGGAGAGGGAGGGAGGAACACTCTTTACAAATCACCGCTGGATGTTTCTTCTGGGACTAATTTGGATTTACCTAACATGTATATTCTTTCATGTAAAAACATAAGGCCTATACAATTTTCAAAAACGGGAAATGTATTGATTTATAATTTCTTGAGGACATACCCCCCCTTTTGTCAAAAGCCATGTCAGGGCTTACAGAACAAAGGGCAGGTACAATGTTGTCTTTAAAATGTAGTTTATTTATTTATTTTTTAAAGATTTTATTTATTTATTTGTCAGAGAGGGAACACAAGCAGGGGGAGTGGGAGAGGAAGAAGCTGGCTCCCCGCTGAGCAGGGAGCCCGATGAGGGACTCTATCCCAGGACCCTGGGATCATGACCTGAGCCCAAGGCAGACGCTTAACGACTGAGCCACCCAGGCACCCCTAAAACGTAGTTTAAAGCTGAAGCAGCAGCGAGTCTCTGTGTAAGCGAAGGAAACTGTCACAGGCTCAGTGAGGAACGTGTCACAGATAAGCAGTCACTGGCCACACTGTCCTGGGGTCGGCGCCATTTGAAAGTGCGGCTAGTGAGGTTCAGACTTGCAACACGTGGGGGTACAGAATGGTGGGGCCTGAGCCAGGTGGAAAAGAGAAGAACCGACAATGGAGAGTTGTGTACACTTGCTCTAGAAAGCTCTGAGGAGGGAGAGGATTCTCGTAGCCTAGATGACTGATCACAGATCAGATCGAATATCACCAAACATACGAACCCTCACAGTGGCTTTGCATGGTAGGCTGTGATCAGGGGTGTTAGTCCAGGAGGCTCCCCGGAGGAGGTGAGCTCTGGAAGCTAGAGGCTGATCTGGCTGGACAGGAGATATGGTCTCGGAAAGCAAGGTATCTGATTTGGACCCCTTGATCTGCAGGGAGACAAGTGAGACCACCTTCCCAGGCACACTCCCTCAATTAGCCTTTCTCAGCACCTTTGAAAGGGGGTGAGGCCAAGGGCTGCGGCTAAACCTGGAGCGGGGCATCATTCTTCATGCTCTGTGGGGGTCAGATCCCTCTTGGAGGCTCCCCGAGGGACAAGTGTGTGTGTGGTGTCAGGGTCCAAACTTTTCCAGCAAAGAGAGTCCAGGGTTGTAGCTCTGGTCACCAGGAACCATGGAGCTCCTGGCCAGCGAATCCCAGAACAGGGCCATGGGACACGGGAGAGCAGGCTCAGGTTAGCAGAGACCATGGTCAGCCGGGGAGGGGCCTGAGCTCTCTCACTCTAGCTGGGTGCATTAAAGGAAAAGGGCTACAGGTCCCAAGAACCGGGGGGGAGGGTGGCCACCCCTCATAGTGTGAGTGGAAGTGACGTGTGTTACTCCTGGGCTGGGGCTTTTGAGGGGTGGGTGCGCCCCCTCCAAGGTCTCTCTGCACCTGGCAGCTGCAGACAGGAAGGCCACAGGTCTGGGAAGCTGGATGCACTGCAGGGAATGGGCTTGGGTACCTGAGTCTCTACGGAGAGAGGGCTGTCCCCTGAAGAGGCTTGGACTGTGCCTTGGCCTAGAACCCGAGAAAGGGATTCCTGTTGTATTCAAGCCTTTCTAGATCACAGCGCTTTCCCTGCCCTGCCCTCCCCAGGCTTGCACTTGGATGCATCTCTCCCCCTGTTGGGTCTGTCTTAACTCACATCTCTGCAGCTGCCACGGACCTCCCTGGATGTGTGCGCTGGGCCCGGGCCCGATCCATGGCTTTTCGTTGGGTTGCTCACACTCCCCACTTTCCTCCAGCTTCTTTAAAACCCACCCAACGTTCGCAGTCTAGTTCAGACCCCGTGTCCGCCTGGAGGCCCTCCCTGAGCACTTGAGGCCAGGCCTCTGGGAGCTCTGTCCCTTCCTGGCTGGGGAGGTGAGGGAGACAGCTCGGGTGGGAGAGCCTCAGTGGCACCAGGAAAGTGAGTGCTAACCTCAACTACAGACTCACAGGTTGTAGGCATATGGGGGAAACGTGACCTCTCGGTAATGGATTATATTTCTCTCGGGTGTTCTGGGCATGTGCCCCATGCACTGTGCATTCTCTCTCTCTCTCTCACACACACACACGTTTGCAGACCTTCAAGACCACAAGGCCAGTTGTGCCTGAGACAGCTGAGCAGTTGCATCCACAGTGGGAAAGAACAAACCCACTGCCCCCCACTGCTCGAGCCAACCAGGATAAGCGTAGCCATGACAGCTTGGCAGGCCTTAGCTGACCACAGGTCAGGCAGAACTATGACTCCCTGGAAGAATGCTGGGGTGGCCCAGGAAGAGGGCTGAGTAGAAGGTGTCAGAGGGGGGGGGGGGGGGGGGGGGGGGGAGGGGGGCTCACTTGCTGGGGCATTCAATCATTCAATAAACTCCTATCTCCTGTGTTCTGCCTCAGGTGAATCTTTTAACCGCCCCCTCCCGCCCCCCCGCCCCCACGCATCCGGCTTCCACCCAATCATCACCGCACATTTGGGGGCTCCCCCCCATCCGATCCGACAGACACCAGAGATATGATATGAAGCGGTTTTCTCTGACATTCCTTTTCATGGCTGCAGAGTGTCACACACGGGGATTTGTTTTTGTTTTGTTTTTTGCTAGAGAAGCAAATCGTTTTAAGGGTGGTTGTGCTGAGGGTACCAGGTTAGTAAGGATCTGACGCCAAGTGAAGCCCCAGGAGGCGTTGACCTAAACCCTTTCACTAGATGAGGAAACCGAGCCCCCAAATGGGGATGTACCCTCTGAGCTCTTTTCCAGCTATTGACAGAGGAGACAGGAACCCCAGGGTTCCCAGCCTTCACCACGTGTGTGAGGGGTCAGCTCTGGGAGGCAGCTTCCCTGGGGGTCCTCCCATCCTGGGAAGGTGGGAACTAGGCTCCCAGTCCTGGCCTCCCAGCCCTGGCCTCCCAGCGGGGAGGGGGGAGGGGGCGCTGCAGGTGGGGAAGGAGGATCCTTGTGGCCCGGAGGGGGGAGGGGCCTTAGGCTGGGGAAGGGAACTTCATTTGCTGCAGAAAAGCAGAAAAGCCCAGGAGGAGTCTCCAGCCTAGCTGCCCGCCCCCCGTCTGCCCGGGTCTGGGGCTTCTGGATGTGAGGGGCAGGTGCTGGCCTCCAGGTCACAGCTGCTCTGCGGTGCTGAGGCTGGGGCGACAGGTGGCTGACTGGGGCACCCTGGGAGGGGATGGGAGTTGGGGGCCCAAGGAGGAACAGTCTTAGCCTCTGGCCTGGAGTCTTCAGGCTCCCTCCCCTCTCCTTGCCCTAAACAGAAGGGAGCTGGGATGGCTTTATAAAGAAGGGCAAAAGCCTGGGGGCCGCCGGCGCTGTCCCAAGCTGGGCAGCAGGGGCCGGGGGTTCCTTGAAGCTGGCTCTGCAGCCCGAGTCTGGGATTGTCGCTCAGCCGCCACATTCCGGTTCTGTGACCTTGGGCAAGTGACAGCCTGGCTGCCTCAACGTGCCAGTGCGGTCTGTAATCTACAGCATAATAATAGAACTCAGTCCGAGCCTGAAAGAAGGCGGAGTTAACAGTGTCAAGTTCTCAGAACAATGCTGGCACATCCTGAGTGCCCAGGAAATGTGAGAGCTGATTAGCGTTCGCCTCTTTCCCACACAGGGCCCGAGGCCTCAGCGGCGCGGCTCCCACGGCCGGACGGCTGGCATCTGCCAACAGGGAACATTTCGCCTGTCTTTTAAGCTCCTGCAGGTGCAGGTAGGTCCTGCCCTCGTCGGAAAGGCTTCTGTTCCCAGGATGTCTCCAGCGGGAGGAAGGGATGCCTGGAGCATTCCTTTTCAGCCCCCTTGGTGTCCTGTGACCCCAGAGACACATGGATGAGGGTAGGGCAGGGGGATGGGTTCGGTCTTCTGCCTCTGTAAGAGGTGTATGGCTGAGCACAAGCAGATTGGCTGGGAATCGTGTATCAGCCGAGAGCAGGCCTGGAGTGTGTGTGTGTGTGTGTGTGTGTGTGTGTAGAGAGAGAGAAAGAGAACTTGCCGGGTGTGTGTGTGTGTGTGTGTGTGTGTGTAGAGAGAGAGAGAGAGCTTGCCTGGAGTGTGTGTGTGTGTGTGTGTGTGTGTTTGTGTGTAGAGAGAGAGAAAGAGAACTTGATGTCCATCTTTGTACTTCTGCTTCCTTGGTCTATAGCTGTCACTAGAAACACCTGTCCAGCTATGGATGACGTTTCCAGACCTCCGCTCTGTCTCCATGTGGGTAGGGCCATGGGCCTCTCATTCTTGCCAAGGGCCCTGAGTAGAGGCATGGCCATTAAGAAGCACGTGTGCCTTCCCGCCGCTCTCCTTCCTAGCTGACGATGGCGGGTTGGCCGGTTGATAGGGGCCTGGGACCCTAAATCACCAGGTGGGAAATGCTGCTTGCATCCCAACAATGGAGCACCCATTGTTGGGAACTGAATGTTTGCGCTACCCCCTCCCCCTCGAATTCATATATTGAGGCCCTAATCTCCACTGTGATGGTATTTGGAGGTGGGTCTTTGGGGAGGTAAGTAGGTCATGAGGGTGGGGCTCTCACGAATGGGCTTAGTGCCCTTATAAGAGGAGCCCCGAGAGAGACCATCTCTCTCTGCCATGTGAGCACACATCGGGGAAGGTGGCTATCCATGAGCCAGAAAGCGGGTCCTCAGCAGACACTGAATCTGCCAGCCCCTGTAGATCATGGAACTTCACCACCCCAGAACTGGGAGAGATACATGTTGTCGTTTAAGTTGCCCAGTCTATGGTCAGCCCGAGCTAAGACACTCACTGTTTGATAAGGAGTGATATATTCTGAAATGTCTGAGGTTTATTTATTACAGCAGCTAATATTACTCTAACTCATGTGTAGGAAGAAGGGGGGTTAGGGAAGGCTTCACACAGACGTTCTAACCTGAGCAAGGTTTGAAGGATGAGCAGAACTTGCAGTGGTGGAATCGGGATGGGAGGGCAGATTTCTGCTCAGTAGAAGAAAGAATTGTTGGCCTGTGATAATTAGCCTTATAAAATCTCCGTGACGCGGGGAGCGTGTAAGCAGAGACTGTCAGGAATGTTACCCTGGGTAGCATGTGGGACCAGATGCCCCCTGATGTCCTTCCAGCTTCATAAGGACCTGGGGTACCCCACAGGTTGCCCAAAATATCCCCCAGCTTCGCTCAGGGCTCTCCGAGCCTGGAGCAAGAACCCACTAGTAACTACCCACAATGACCATGTTAATTGGGTATACTGAGAAGCCACCTACAGTTCCCACCGTGGTGACCAGGCTGTGTTCCAGAAATCTCTATGTGAGCCAGTTGTTTGGAACTCAGAATGCTTTTTCCCATAGAAACCAAGTTATAAATGGTGGTGGTTTTTCAGGTCAGTCCACAAATTTCTACTTAACTCATCATGTTCCTGAAGTTTATCATTAGCAGTACAATGTTAGCTGCCCTGTTCACCTTTTATAGTGTGGTTTGTTTGAGAAAATGCATTTCAGGTTCCAGTGGGGGAATGCAGGCATAACGTCTCACTTCTAAGTGGTATCAAGGGGCTGGTGGCTCCTTGGGGAGTTGGAGGGATGGGGCAAGTGTTTCAGGCACCAGGAGCACCTTAGTTCTGCCCCACTGTAGACAGAGGGCTCCATGCCCCAGAGGCCCCGAATTGAGGCACAATGGGCCATGCCCCAGCCGTGAGATCGGGCAGGAGCCAGAATTCAGACACCAGTGGCTGTCCGCACCTTGTTGGAGCAGATCAGTCATGGTACCTGCACATACTCAATGGCCTTGCTCAGGAAAGTAGCTGAACCCTGACTGGTCCAAGCAGGCCCCTGATTGCAGGCAGCCCATGTGCGGGTCACTTGGTTACCATCTGACTGGAGCGGCTCTGCCCATGAGGGGCCATGGTGGTGTGCAGAGCCAATCCACTTGGCTACCTCCAGAATCCAGACTCTGGATTAGAGACGGGCTGGGTCAGCTGGTAGGCAGGAAGGACTGGAATGGAGACCCACATTCATCAGTCAGGGCTCTAGGATGCAAGCACCAGGCACTCACTCTCCCTGATTAAACTGAAAAGAAGTTTCTGAAAAGCACACTGGGATGCACACTCTAGCAGGCCCTGTCAGTGCCCTGCCCAGACCCCTCTGCATTCACGGCCACCCATCAAGTCTGCTTATGGCGACAGTGTTTGGATCTCTGACCACAGGGAGCGCGCTGGGCCCGAGTGCAGGGCGAACCCAAAGTGCTGGTGAGTTTGTGCCCCTGGAAGCAGCTCTGAGCCAATGATGGATGGGGAGCTGGTCAGAAAGACCCCTTTCCTCAACTGAGCTAACTCTGAGGCCTGTTCCATACTCTCTCCAGAGCTCCCCCGCAGGATTGAGCTCCAGTTGCCCTGAGCGGTAACCAGCTTGATATAACAGTTATCTATTGCTGTGGAGCAAACCATCCAAAAACTGTGTGGTGTAAAACAATAATGATGAATTATTTCTCATGATTCTGTGGGTTGGATGACAACTCTGCAGTTGGTGTCATCTTGTGAAGCTATGTTCCGTAGGAAAGAAGGTCCAAGATAGCCTCGTACATCTGGCGGTTGGCTGGGGGCCTCAGTTTCCCTCCACATGACCCCTCATCCTCCACTAGGGCTAGACCAGCTTCCTGGTGAGGTGGTCTCAGGGCAGTGTTCGGAAAGGGCCCAGGCAGAAGCTGCAAGGCCTCGTTAGGCTCCAGGACTCATCCCATGCCTCTTCCACTTCGATTCTATTGGCCAAAACAAGGCCTGAGGCTGGCCAGATCCACGGGGTGGAGAAATACACTTCCCTCTGGATGGGGAGCATGCTGGATACTGGATGGGACGAAAGGGGGCCATGAAACAACCCACCACACCTGCTAACACATACTTCATTAACTTCCTTCTCTAGCTCTCTTCCTCTCTTCTTCTTTTTTTTAAGATCTTATTTATTTATTTGAGAGAGAGCAAGAATGAGAGACAGAGAGCAGGGGGAGGGGCAGAGGGAGAAGCAGACTCCCCACTGAGTAGGGAGCCTGATGTGGGACTTGATCCCAGGACCCTGGGATCATGACCTGAGCCGAAGGCAGACCCTTAGCTGACTGGGCCACCCAGGCGCCCCTCTCTTCCTCTCTTCTACCATTATTTCCCGGCAGAAACACTTACTAGTTACTCTTGAATATTTGAATCACTGTCTACTCTGGGGAACCTAAACCAAGATCCATGCAGAATCATCTGGAGAGCTGGGAACCAGGTTTGAGGCTCCACTCCCAGGAAGGATGGCCCCCGCCTAGAGGATGTCAGTGCCACTGTCCCCAAGCTAGATGCCTGTCCCATCTGGTACTTTCTTCTTCAGGTGCTCATGTCTGCTCCGAGCCTGGTGTGAGTGATACTAAATAATGGAGTCTATGTCACCTGCCCGAAGCCTTACTGCCGAGGAGGCTGCAGAGGCCAGGGTTCTGGGCTCGGCAGTGGGGAGGAGGGCTCGCGAGGATGGAAATGCCCCCAAACGTAGCATGGACGTTCAGCAATGTCCGCTTCCCACCCAGAGAGAAGAAGGTGAGGGAAGGAGTGGCACCAGAGAGGAGGAGGTCCCCAGAGCTGCCCCTGGGGGCTTTCCCTGTTTGTCCTGTCCTGTTCCAGTGTCAGTCCTCACACTTTCTGACCATTATGTCTTCCTTTCTTAAGGTGGTTTAGGTGATTCTTGATTTCTTTCTACCAAAGTCCTCCTACTAACAAAGCCCAAGCTCCTGCGGACACAGGCACCCAAGCCATGGGGTTAGCTGTCCCACCTGGGCCTGAAATTGGGACCGCCAGACCTCCTATGGAGAGTGGCAGTTTCCAGGAAACCTCTCTCTCACCGAGAGGCCGCCTGGTCATGTGCAACCATCTGCCGTGGCCCCTCAAGATGGCGTCTGTCCACATGGAACCAGCATCTTAGGAGTATGAGTTCTTTTTTAGAAAAGATTTATTTATTTATTTATTTATTTATTTATTTGAGAGAGAGAGAGAGCGCCACACAAGCAGGGGGAGGAGAAGAGGGAGAGGGGGAGAGAGAATCTCCAGCAGACTCCCCGCCCAGTGCGGAGCCCACATGGGGCTCTATCTCATGACCCTGAGATCACAACCTGAGCCAAAATCAACTGACACTCAACCAACTGAGCCACCCAGGCGCCCCCATGAAAGCTGGCGCCACCAGCTTTACTTCTGGTGGCTGTCTTTACTTCTGGTGGCTGTCTTGCTTGTTAGTTCATCTGTTGGTTCATTTGTTCGCCCCACAAATGCTTATTGTATATCTTGGAAATATTCACCCTCTTGGGAAGAAGCTCAGATGCAAAGCTATTAAGTAAGAGCAAATGCATGAGTCTTTGTCCAGTGCTTACAAATAGACATTGGAACAATTTCCAAGTCATAGCCTTCCAATATTTCTGTACTTTTATTTGGTTAATTAATTTTATTTTTTATTTTTTATTTTTTTTTTTTTTTTTTTAAAGATTTTATTTATTTATTTGAGAGAGACAATGAGATAGAGAGCATGAGAGGGGGGAGGGTCAGAGAGAGAGGCAGACTCCCTGCTGAGCAGGGAGCCTGACGTGGGACTCGATCCCGGGACTCCAGGATCATGACCTGAGCCGAAGGCAGTCGCTTAACCAACTGAGCCACCCAGGCACCCTGGTTAATTAATTTTAAAAGCCAATATGATGCATACACACATTTGGAAAGTCAGATAGTGCTAAAAGTCTTATGACAGTGTGGTGGTTCCCTGCTCCACCTTTCCCTACTTTTCTAGTTCTCCTCCTTAAAGGCAACCACCAAACTCTGTTACCTGTTTCTTCTGGAATTTACTCATTCCTACATGTCTGAAGAATATGCCTATGCTGCTTTTGAGTACTTAATTATAGGCTTAATTAATTGATTTCTTATTATGCTAGATGAAGTTTAACGCTCTTACACTAATGTCCTCTCTCCTTCCCCTCCCCCAACTTTCCAGTATGTTTTTGGGGTTGGTTGGTTTGTTTTTTAGAAAGGGTGAGGTGAGGGGAGGAGCTGAGGGAGAGGAAGAGAGGGAATCCGAAGCAGACTGAGCGCTCGATCTCACAACCCCGAGATCACGACCTGAGCAGAAATCAAGAGTCGGACGCTTAACTGACTGAGCCACCCAGGCGCCCCTCCAATATGGTTATTTTACAATTTAAGTCAACATTCGGAGTCTACAGTATTATGCCTATGTAAAAATTATTCACAGCTGAGCTTTGTAATTCATGCTATTTTTTCCTTTCTGTTTTCTTTGGCTTTTGTTTTCCCCAAAGTTAATAACTGCTTTCCTACAGTTGCCTGTGAGAGGGAGATCCCGTGAGGAGGAGGTCCTTCCCCTGGGACCAGCTGCACCCTGGCCCCAGCACACCTCTCTGTGGAATCATGGGAGATTCAGGGGCTCCCACTGAGTTTCCCATGTCTGTTCACATGTTTAGGATTTCCAGTCATTCTTTTGTTGTTGTTCTCTAAATGATTTGTTACTTTCATTTGTCTAACTTTCTTTCTTTTTTTTTTAAAGATTTATTTATTTATTTATTTATTTGAGAGAGAAAGAGCACTAGTGGGGGGAGGGGCAAAGGGAGCAGCAGAGGGAGAAGCAGGCTCTCTGCTGAGCGGGGAGCCTGACGTGGGGCTCAATCCCAGGACCCTGGGATCATGACCTGAGCCGAAGGCAGATGCTTTAACCGACTGAGCCACCCAGGCGCCCCTGCTTAACCTTCTTTATAGCCATTGCATATTCTTTCCACAGTACTCGTCCATAAGGTCAATCATAGGAGGTAATCTATCATTTCCAGTGTTTTCCCTGGAGCTGTCCTTCCTGGAGACCTTCGTTTTCCTTCATTCTGGACTTGCTGTTCTCCAGGCCTGCTACCCAGTGGTTGTCTTGGGATTTCTTTTTGCTGTCATCCTTAAAATTCCCTTTACCTCTCTCTGTGTGTCCTGGATCTCACGGCTTTCTCTTCCTCGGGTTTTTACTCCCTTGCTCTGGTAACGCACCTTGTCTGGTGAACAATGGATAGCAGCAGAGGGCATGATGATGACCACTCCAGTTCAGTCTGTCTGCCCTCCAGAGTCTCCCTCTGTCGTCCTCCAGAAAATGCCTTTGACTTTTCTTTTGGTTGGATCTCTTGTTTCCTGCATCCATCTTTCTTGGTTTTAGTGGTGAACAACTTCTAGTAGCTTCCTGAGAAGGGGTTTGCACTGGTGATCTTTGGAGACTTTGCATGGCTGAAAAATACTCCTCTCCTACCTGATTAATAATTAGTCTGGACATAGAATACAAGGGTGGAAATCACGTTCCTTTAGAATATTGAGGGCCTTGCTTCATCATCTTCTTTGCCAGTATGACTGCTGAGAGGCTCAAATCCTTTAGAAGCACTGACCCCACGTTTCTCCCTGGAAGTTGACCAGATTTTCTCCTGTCCTCAGTATTCTGAAAACTCCTAGTGATATACATTGGGATGGGACTGCTTCCAGCCACTATGCTGGGAGCTCAGTGGGCTATTCAGTCTTCATGGTGCAGAATTATTCTTTTTTTAAAAGTTTTTATTTATTTAAATAAACCCTACACCCAACATGGTGCCTGAACTCACAACCCTGAGATCAAGAGTCACATGCTCCTCCGACTAAGCCAGCCAGGTGCCCCCCATGGTGCAGAATTATTATTATTACTTTTTAAAGAGTTTGTTTATGTTATGTATGTATGTCTTTAGAGCATGAGCAGGGGAAGGGACAGACGCAGAGGGAGAGAGAGAATATCAAGGCGACTCCGTGCTGAGTGCAGAGGCTCAGGGCTCCATCTCACGACCCTCAGATCATGACCTGAGCTGAAATCAAGAGTTGGATGCTTAAATCACTGAATCACCCAGGCGTCCCCCATGGTGCAGAATTATTAAGAAGACCTTGGGAACTCACTGTGGGTTGTCTAGACCTAAGCCAGGGCCTCTATCTCCTAAGCTTAGCTTCTTACAGGACCAACAACAGCTTTCGCTCCCATGCTCCCCCCAGTGGGGGTCTGGGAGTAGACCTACAAATCCCACAGACCCCAAGGTCTCCAGATGCCAGGTATCGGGCATTCCCCAGCAATGGCAAACATCAGGTACCCTCAATCTAGTCTGCCTGGTGCCCCAATAGCCTATGATTACCCCCTTGACAAAACTGCTTTCCTACAGTTGCCTGTGAGAGGGAGATCCCGTGAGGAGGAGGTCCTTCCCCTGGGACCAGCTGCACCCTGGCCCCAGCACACCTCTCTGTGGAATCATGGGAGATTCAGGGGCTCCCACTGAGTTTCCCATGTCTGTTCACATGTTTAGGATTTCCAGTCATTCTTTTGTTGTTGTTCTCTAAATGATCTTTTTTAAAAAACAAACTTCCATTGCCAGTATGCAACGTCTCTTATTTCTCTGGGGATATTAATGATCTTTTAAAAATCTTTTTTATCTTTTCTGCTGCCTCAGGTCCTTTGGTCTCTGGATTCCTTATTAGAGGTCTTTCTAGGAAGTCGGTGACCTTTGGTTGTCTGCTCGTAATTACGTATAGTGGTGAGTGAGGAGGAACGCTAGCGCTCATTGGGAGGAGTAGTGACTGGGGCACTTTGACTTTGAGCCTCACTGTAGGGCGATCTTGGTGGACCTTCTGTTGGGGATCCTCTGGGTCAGTGTCTTTATTTAGGTTTTTCTTGTTGGATGGTGAAATGCCCAGAGAGTTGTCTTCTGATCTCCTGCCTGGAGAGCAAAGATTGGTGCCAGTCCCGTGGGGGCTGGGTTGGGAAGGAGAACTGGAGGGTGGGTGGGCCAAAACTGAATCCCTGCCTGAAGACTCTCTTCTCTGCTTTACCTTCGGCAGAGAATAAGCTCTAGCCCCTGCCCTGAGGGAGAAGGGCAGGTGCCCCGCACTGTGGAGTTGGGGAGGGGCCAGGAGGACGGGCGGCCTCCCAGGTCTCCCCGTCTCCACCAGCCCCCTTCCCCCCAGCTCCCCAGGGCACTGTGGCGGTCAGCACTTGGGCACACCAAGAACTCTGCAGTGGAATTGGATCCTGGCTGAATTTCTCTCCCTCTGGTTTTAGGATTTCGCTCCCTTGGGGCTGCCCATGTAGAATTACCACTTGTCCATTTCCAGCACCCCCCCCAAATTTGTCACTGCAAGCTCCTGTCTTCTCTCCTCTGACCTTGTATGTTTATGTCCTAAAAAAAAAAATCTTTTCATTAGTTGTAGTGAACTTTGGAAGGGAGCAAGCCTAGATGCGCATGTTCAGTCTGCCATAGCAAGTCATCATAGCCTTGCTATGCTCCAACTACTCTACCGAGTGATCAGCAACTTGCAGAGGCTTGGTCCTGCTGACTTCTCTCTGCCGCAAGGAAGTTCAGCCAGGCCCCCATGGGCTCAAATTGCTGCAGCTGGGAGGCGGAGACAGGTTCCCTCGGGACAGACCCCCAGAGCCCCAACCTCTCGGGGTCTCTCAGAGCCCCCACCCCTGCAGCCCCTTCACTGGGAGCTCGGAGGGAGGGAGTCCTGGGCAAGTGGGTACTACTCGGGTGAGAAGGCATGGCGTCCAGCCAGGTGTGTCCAAGGACAACCCAACCCACTGGCCTGGGTGGAAAACACCCTTTGCAACCACATGGCTGGGTGCTGTGGAGAGCAGGAAGGATGGACCACACACTGGAAAGATGCTGACATTATTCCTTCTGGGCTTCATTCAAATGCTGCCTTCTGAAGCCTGATCATTTTGGGGGCTTAGGACCCTTCTTTTCAGAACTGGGGCTGATTCTTTGTCAGGTTAACTCCTCCCTGGTGATGATGTCCTCCCATTGTTGGCAGAGTCTTCTGGTGTCTGAAAAAAAAGACTGTCTTAGTCAGTTTGGTACTTTGCTATAACAAAGTACCAAGGACTGGGTAGCTTATAAACAACAGAAATTTATTTCTCTCAGTCCTGGAGGCTGGAAATCTGAGATCAGTGTGCCAGCATGGTCAAGTTCTGGTGGGGACCTTCTTCTGGGTTGTAGAAAGGCCAACTTCTTGTGTGTCCTCACAGGACAGAGAGCAGAGGGGAAGCAAGCTCTCTTATGACTCTAACTCTTTTTTTTTTTCTTATGACTCTTCTTTTTTTAATTTAAATTTTGTAAGTTAACATATAGTGCAATATTGATTTCTGGAGTAGAATTCAGTGATTCATCCCTACATACAAAACCCAGGGATCATCACAACAAGTGCCCTCCTTAATACCCATCACCCGTCTAGCCCATCCCCCACCCACCTCCTTCCATCAACCCTCAGTTTGTTCTCTTTTGTTAAGAATCACTTATGGCTTATTTCCCTCTCTCCTTTTCTTTCTTTTCCCCCTTCCCTTATGTTCATCTCTTTTCTTTCTTAAATTCCACATATGAGTGAGATCATACAGTATTTGTCTTTCTCTGACTTATTTCACTTAGCATAATACACTCTAGTTCCATCCATGTCATTGCAAATGGCAAGATTTCATTCTTTTTGATGGCTGAATAATATTCCACTGTATGTGTATACCACATCTTCTTCTTCTTTTTTTTTTTTTAAAGATTTTATTTCTTTGAGAGAGAGAGAATGAGAGAGAGCACATGAGAGTGGGGAGGGTCAGAGGGAGAAGCAGACTCCCTGCCGAGCAGGGAGCCCGATGCGGGACTCGATCCAGGGACTCCAGGATCATGACCTGAGCCGAAGGCAGTCGCTTAACCAACTGAGCCACCCAGGCGCCCCTATACCACATCTTCTTTATCCATTCATCAGTTGATGGACATTTGGGCTCTTTCCATAGTTTGGCTATTGTTTTTTTTTTTTTTTATTTAAGACCTTGCCATTTGTTGACTTTTTTGAAAAAATCAAGTTGTAAACTTTTATTACAAATTAAAAATGAGGTTCTTAAAAATCTCAACTTGACCAGGTATGAAACAATTTAAAAACCTTTAAAGGTGTCTTGAGAAAAACCAGGCTTTAAAAACAAAACAAAACAAAACAAAACAAAACAAAACACATTTGTCATTACCAAACAGAGACGTCTGTAAATAATAATAAAAAATAAGAAAAATCTAATATTTTCTATATATATTCTAATAAAAATCCCATGCTGCATAGATAATGCAGATAGTTCTATTTATGTGGTCAATGGGCAAAAAGCAAGCACTTAAGGTCTTCAGCTCCAATCTTTTGTTCATTTCTGATTGCTGGAATTTCATCTTCATTTCTTCGTGGTGGATGACTAAACCGGATGATGGTAGAGATGGTAAGCCGGCATTTGCTCAGCCCCGCCCTGCTCAGCCTCCAGAGCAGAGCGAATTCTCAGCTGGTGGATCGGCTGCTTTTGTCTCTTTGCCATCTTGTGGTTTAGGGTTTTCTGGGCATCTGCGTCGGTAAGTGAAGTCGTGGCGGTACTGACGTTGAGGTGGTTGCTGACCTTGGGTCTCATCTCCTTGATTTTTCTTATCTTCCTCGTTGCCATCCTCTCTAGGCTGTCGTTGGCGAGGAGGACCCCTGCGGAATCGTGGTCTATAACCCTGGTGCGTATTCTGTCTCACTGGTCCACCTTGTTCTCCTGCACCTGGTTGTCAGCACCTTCCATCACGTGTCCCTGCACAGGAGGGTTGGAATACTGTGGTTGCCGCCCAGAGGGTCTCCGCATGTAGTGGGAACCAGTGCGGTTGGGCCTGGCCTTTGGGAGCACTTTCCGACCCCTCGTCCTTTCCCCCACTCTCACTATTCTGGTAATTCTGCTGGGAATTGTGTGGAGGACGCCTGCGCTGGGGAGCGTGTCTATAATGGTTAGGGTCTGCTGCTTATTTACTGCCTTGCGCTGGAACTCCACCAGGGCCTGTCACATCTGCTGCCTCCGCACCCTTTTCTCCTTCAACAACATCAAACTCCACAGTCTCTCTATCTCCTACACTGTGAAGGTACTTCCTGGGGTTATTCTTCTTCATGGCAGTCTGGTGTACAAATACATCTTCCTAGGTGTCACTCCTGTTGATGAAACCATACCCGTTTCTTACATTGAACCATTTTACTGTTCCCCAAACCTTCGTTGTGATGACCTTCTTGTCTGCGCCGGCAGGTGCCTTCGATGTGAGGCCTCCCGGGGTGACTAGGCAGTGGGGCTGCTCGGGGCTCTGTGGGGTCGGCTCTCCGCTCCCGCTACCGATCGAACTCCATAGTTTGGCTATTGTTGACAATGCTGCTATAAACATTGGAGTGCATGCACCCCTTCAAATCTGCATTTTTGTATCCTTTGGGTAAATACCTAGTAGTGCTGGTAATTAATTCTATGTTCCACTTTTTAAGAAACCACCATGCTGTTTTCCTGAGCCTTACTTTGAAATCCACTAAATGTGCCCTCCACCGTGAGGCTTCAGTTCCCAGCTCTCTGCCCATCTCCTAGTTCAAGATCAACCAGGCCCTGCTCTGTGTTCAGAGGCACCTGTGTATGACAAACACAACCCTTGTCAGGTTATCTTCTAGTCATCTGTTTGCTGTGTCTAGGCTGTAAGTGCCCTGAGGACAGGGACAGGGACATCCCCGGTCTCACATCCCCAGAGCATCGTGTGCGCTCTTGACTCAGGGCGAGCCAATCATGACATGAATCCGTGTTTGTTTGACTGACGGGGTCACCAGCTGCTCACCCACCCACTGGCCAGTTGTCTGTTGCCTGACCGAACAACTTAGCACTCTCCCTCTTCTCTCTGCCAAATCACATCCTTTTATTCTGGGCTGGAAAAGCAATAGTCGTTACCTCTCTACCCGTGAGGTGAGAGGGCTCAGGGATCGGAGGCTTACTAGTTAGGTTGCTACGGAAAATTTTTTGAAGCTCTCTGAGCCTCAGTTCCCTCATCGGTATAATGGAGTAATACCGGGACCTACCGCAAGTGGCCGCTGTGCAGATTGAACAGGCAACGCTTAGCGCAGCGCCGGCCCCCCAGCCCCCCGCCTCTGCCGCCTTGTCGCCCTGGGGCTACCACGTCCTGGCCGCCAGGAAATGCTACTGTCCCCGGTACTCTCACCGCCGCTAATGTCCACGTGTCTCACGGTCCCCTGTCCTCCTGGGCCTGCAGGGACCTGGGACTCATTCGTGCAGCCTTGGATGGAAGTACGTAGCATGAACCTGCTGCCGACCCCTGGGGACACCCTTCAGACTCCCCTCAGCCCATTACTACTGTGACCTCACTCTGGGCAGGTCCTCTGGGTCAGAGATGCCCAACCAAGGGTCAGGGAGCGTCAGCCCAGGCAGGGACTCAGAAGAGCACCCGGATGAACGCGTCGATGTACACGCATGGATGCACGGGCCCCAGAAGGACAGACACAGGAGGTAGGAGCCCCTGGTCACTGGAAGTCTTCCCGCTGAGTGACACTCGTGGGTGATCCCCTTCCTGAGTTGGGGGATGGACTGGCTTTTGTAGACTCTCCCTTCTGGGTCTGAGAGTCCCTGAGCCAAGGCCCCCCACGCAGCCCTTGTCCCTGTGGATGGCAGCTCATTTCCTTCTTCATTCAGTTTGAACACTCCCCATCTGGCTTTTCTTTGGAGCAGTTATTATTTGTAATCAGCATCAATTCAGCCCTAATGATGTAACCTGAACACATTGTAGGGTGAAGCCTGGACCGTAGCTGCCTCGCAGGGGGACATCCCCAGGTCTGGCTGCCCTCTGACCTCTTCCTACCTCCCTCTGGGTCCATTAGGGGGTAGGGGCTGGGCCTCTGCCCTAAGCCCTTCCCGGTCTTGAGGACCAGCCTGTCAAATCCACCCCTCTGCCAGGCCCAAACTTGAAACTCTTATCTTTGGAGCCCGACCCAGGGCACCCATGCTACCCAGAGAAGCAGGGACAGGGGACCCAGGAGAAGGGAGAGGGAGACAAAAGGCTCTGCTGGTCAATTCTGAGGATGTGGTAAACATACTGAGGAGGGCCGAGCACACACTTCCTGAGCTAAGGGAAGACTCAGCTTCTGGAGGGTTGGCAGGTCAGAGAGGGGCTGTTGCATAAATTTACTTGAACATTTACAGCTTTTTCCCAAGGCCACATGTTGAAGCCACTGAACCCAAAGGAGTGAGGGGCAGTGGTGTTTTAAGGCACTGTGCCTGATTTGGGGACAAATGTAGAGGGGATGGGCTGGGGAGTCTGGGCCTCTCAAGTTCCACTGGAAAGTGAGGCCAATGCCTCCAACAGGGCGAGGGGCCAGCCTGGCCTCTGGGGGTTGGGACATAGAGTGACTGATACCAGCAACGTGTGGTGTCCTGTGGTGGAGTGATCAGGCCTAGGTGGCAGGCCTGGGTATAAATTTTGCACCCTGGACTTGGACAATGTGGCCTAATTTCTTGGAGCCTCGCCTTCCCCTCTATGCTCATTGCAGGGAGAGATGAGGAGCATCGTGAGGGGAGGCATGAGGATGCCCCTGGGAGGCTCTGCACATGGGAGGCCTCAGGCCCCAAAATGCCTCATCGCCACACCCCGTCTCTTCCCTCAGCGCCGTCCCGGACCCCATCTCCCAAAGTTTGGATCACCTAATACTAACACGGAGTTCACTGTGGGCCAGTCAGACGCTGGCTGCAAAGTCAGAAAGTAGGTTGAGGATCAAAATATTGGCCTGAGAATCTGATTTTTTTAAAAAGAAAATCCTCAGTTCCTGTTGGATTAGAAATTCTTTTGTTCTCCCTCAGCAGGCCCAGAGCAGCAGAGCCAGAAGGGGAAGTGTTTTTAAAGTCACTCTCTTGCTCAAGATGGCACAGCGGCTCCCCATTGCCAATGGATAGGCATTGAACAGCCACCCGAGCCGAGGTCTGCGGGGTGCTATGCCAACAGACACAGCAGAAGCTGCCCTTGGGGCCGACAATCTAGCCATCACAGCTGGGCTTTTCCCAGATAGTCCTCACCATCTGCAGGAGATTTACCAGGGAGGAGGCAGGGCTCGCTACAATGCAGGCTCCTGGGGCCTGCTCTGGGACCTCCTGATCAGACTCTCAGGGGCTGGGACCTTTTAAGCAAGTTCTCCATATGATTCTTATGCACACTGAAGTGTGAGAACCAGCCCCTCAGGACAGTAAATCTAGGGACTGCCCTCTGCCTCCAACATAGGTTTCCACCCCTCATGCAACCCCACCAACTAAGAAGGGAGAATGAGGGAGCTAAGGAATGGGATAAAGTCGTAATGTCCCCCTTGCCTGCGAGGGCAGGCTAAGCCATTCATCCTGTCACACCCAATTTGTTCCAGCCGCCCTTAACATTTGCTGATTACATTCGGGCACATTCCCCCCTGCTCTTCTCTTCCTTGTGGCCTCCTGATGTGCATGAAAGTAGTGCCTCTCTTTAGGAACTTAGAACTTACACATTTCCAGAAGCCTGAACAAAGCCTTGCATGCCACCTCTGTCTAGTACCCACATAGGCAGGAATCAGTGGTCATGTGGTGATTTTATACCTGCCTGCATGTGGGAGAAAGTGAGAGAAAGCTATAAAGTAACAATGGCTTCAGCGAGATAGACACTGAATTCTTTTCTATTTTAAAGAAGTCACAGAGAGGCCATCTGGGGCTTACAGAGTGGCTTTTTGCAATCATCCCGTGTCCAGGCTCTTTGAAACTTGCTTCTCCACCAGCTGCATGAGATTCATTATATACTGTCCATTTCATGGTCCTAAATGGCTGCTCTAGCTCCAGCCCTTACAGCCATCTTCCAGTTAGTACGAATGATAAAGAGGAGAAGAAAGGCTCATCTCTTTGCCTTGAAGAATACTTCCTGGGAGTAGCACATGAACTTTTGCTTTCAGCCCATCAGTCAGAACTTAGCTACACAGCTACACCTGGCTGCAGAGGAATCTGGGAAATGTAGTCATTATTCTAGGTGGCCATATGTCCAATGAAAAGTCAGACATTGTATGATAAGGAAAAAGGGGAGAAGGTATAATGGGGGCTGCTAGCACTCTGCAGCACCATTGTAGTCTTCCTCAATCTGGGGCATGTTTGCTATGGTGATCCTTACATTTGAATTGATTTATGAATGCATATAATTGCCTTATGTCTAATAAGAATGCAATCAGAGAAAATGTGGAAAAGACAGTAAGAGAATCAGATAATTACAAAGGGAATGAGACTAAAGCATAACTTTTCAGAGACAGGTATATGTATTCACTTTGGATTTGGGAGCACAGGGGCTTGGGAAGCACCTTTGAAATCTGACATCCTCATAAGGGGAGGAGTGCTCATAGAACACTCTTTCCCTGGTTAAAAATGTCAGGGGTGTCCTCTGTTCCTCCTTGACACTCCTACACTTTGGATCAATGTGCTGTTCCTAAGTCTGACTTTCAGCCTCACCTCATTATTTATCCCCCTGATTTCCTAGGCCCTAGAATCTGCCCCCACCCCCGTTCATTCTGTGCATAGATGGATTTCTCTTCCTGATCAGCTCACCCCTCTGCTCAGAAACCTCCAGGGTTCCCCATACCCTACCAAATATATTCTTAATTTCTTCACCAGACACCCACACACACACACACATACTGTAGTCTCATCAAATAAAACCCCTCGCTGTTTCCCTGATTCACCGTGTGTCTTGGCTTCTTTGGGGCTCTGCCTAAGCCAGTCAGCACTGGCCTTCCATATGAGGCTTTGCCTGGTTCCACTGGCTCCTGCCAGAGAAAAGCATGTCTGGGCTTGCTGATGGAGGATGAGAGACATGTGGAGCAGGGCCACCCTGCAACCCCCAGATTGGCCGTTGTGAGAAGCAGAGCCAGTCCAGATGCCTCAGAGCAGAGTGGGGCTGGCCAGCCCGCAGATCTGTGAGAATAAATGCTTACATGCTTCTTGTGTGCCCCCGTGATTTTACAACTATTTCTTATGTAATATTTTTGCAGCAATTGTCAACTGATCCACCTGATTACAGACATTCAGTGTGAATACCTGCAGCAATTTCAGTGCATTTTTTAGAGTACTAGTCCCTTCTACCTTCAGTTAGGATTAGGTGTGGCTATGAACACAGAGACCCAAAGAAACTGTGGCTTAAATAAGATCAGAGTTGATTTCTCTCCCCTATGAAGGTCGAGAAGCAGGTAACCCATCATGGTGAACTGGATGGTGAGCTGGAGAAGTCCGTGTTGCTGAGCACTTGATGCAGCAGAGTAGGGACAGTCCGAGGCCCTGCCTGGGAACTGACAGTTGGCCCAAGCTTCTGGCCTAGGCCTGTGTCCAATACGAAGAACAAGCACCATTTCCTAACTTGCCCAACCAGAGGAAACATCTTTTCGTGTGCCTGCAGAGTACAAGGATGTGTGCTGGCTCTTTTGTTTGTGCTTTATTTTTTACTTTTATTTTTGAAAAATTTCAAATATAAACTGTATTGGTCAGGGTGCTTCAGAGAAACTGAACCAATAGGTTAGATAGAGTGAGGGAGATTTATTATAAGGGTTTGGCTCACGTGGTTATGGAGACTCAGGTGTCCCACAGTCTGCCGTCTGTAAGCTGGAGACCCAGGAAAGCTGTTGGTGGAGTTCCAGTCCAAACCTGAAGGCCTGAGAACCAGGGGAGCCAATGATGGAGGTCTCAGGCCAAGTCTGAAGGCCCGAGAACTAGGAGCACTGAGGTCTGAGGACAGGAGAAGTTGGATGTCTCAGCTCAAGCAGGAGAACAAATTTGCCCTTCCTCCACCTCTGTGTTCTACTGGAGCCCTCTGTGGATTGGATGATGCCCGCCCACACTGGGGAGAGTATCTCCTTTACTCTGTCTACCAACTCAAATGCCGACCTCTTCCAGAATCACTCTCACAGACATCCAGAGATAATGTTTTGCCAGCTCTCTGGGCATCCCAGTCATGTTGACACACAAAAGTAGAGAGAATAATAAAATGAATCCCCATGTGTCTGTCATTCAATTTCAACAATTATCATCTCAATGTCAACTTAGTTTCACCTATACTCCTCCCCCCAGGAGAGGTAAGAACCTTCCAGACTTCCTGTATTTATTAAAATAAATACATAAATAATTTTTAAGTGATCTCTACACCCAACATGGGGCTCGAACTCACAACCCTGAGATCAAGACTCGCACACTCCCCCAATGATATCTTTGAATATGTTTCTCACTTTCCTGTGCTTCCTATCAATTGGGAATTAAGATCTAGAAGTTTGATTAGGTTCAGGTTCCATTTTCTGAAAAGACGACTTCATAGGGGGCAGGTTGTTCTTCTATTAGGAGACATGTCACCTCCCACTGTCTCTCTTTTCGTGACGTTAACAGCTGTCGATGTCATTGCCTAGAACTATTATGTCATTATGATGATATTCTCATTATATCATTTCTTCTTCATTTATTAGCCAATACTTCTGTAAAGAGAAACTTCCCCTCATCAAATATTTCATTAACCTGAAATAGAGTCCATAGAGGAAAGGCAAATGCATGCTTGATTCTATTTACCGGTTGTTTGTTTGTTTGCCTGTTTTTTTTTTTAAAGATTTTTTAATTTATTTTATTTATTTGACAGAGAGAGAGATAGCAAGAGCAGGAACACAAGCAGGGGGAATGGGAGAAGGAGAAGCAGGCTTCTTGCCGAGCAGGGAGCCCGATGTGGGACTCTATCCCAGGACCCTGGGATCATGACCTGAGTCGAAGGCAGACGCTTAACGACTGAGCCACCCAGGTGCCCTGTTTGCCTGTTTTAAATGATTTCCTGGCATCCTCCAAAACAGCTCTATTTTCTAAGAAAGCCATCCCATAGAATTCCTGCTTCCATCCCGTTCGCCAGGACATAGTCACAGGACCTCACCTCACTGCCAGGAGGTCTGGGACCTTCAGCCCTTAACCTGGGCAGCCGGGGGCTCAGAGAATTTCCCTATTACAATGGAGAAGGGGATCGTGGCCCCCAGGTCCCACTCGGTTTCCTGTCGGCTCATCCCTGGTTGAGGGCTGAGGCGAGCTCCTGGCACACCAGCTCCTGTCAGAGCGTGTGCACACCACACATGCGTCCCCAGTCCCGTCCCTCCTGCTCCGCCTGCCCTGTGTCCCTGCGCTGTGCAGAGAGTAGAGCTCTCTCCTGTGGCCTCACTCTTCCCATGCTCTTGTTACTGCTCCCTTTCCTTCCCCTCCCTCTCCTCCTCTTCCTTCTTCCCTCTCTCTCTCCCCACTCCTCCTCCCTTCCTTCCCTTTCCTTCTCTTTCCCCTCCTCCCCAGCTCCTTCTCCTTCTGCTCCTATGTTTACTTCTGGGCCCAGTTTCATGTTTTGCCTCTCTCATTTTCTCAGCCTGTTTAGGGACCACTCCTGTCCTGCTCTGTCCTGAAGGATTTCTTGAGACTCAAGCCCACCTTGACTTTGGCTTGACTCATGGTCATCCCTGGTTATGGGCAACTGTTCTGGGATCCCTCTTTATTTTCTCATGGTTATGCCCTGGCTCCCCAGTGTCAGTGCCCCACTGTGCCTCTTCCCGTGCGAGGAGGCTGCATCTGGAACTCTGGCCCCGTTTAGCACAGAGGCTGTTGTGACCCCAGTCACTGAGGGGTGTTTACTGAAGTCCAGCTGGTTCGCACAGATTTTCAAAGCTGGGTCTACCTGATGCCAGCCCAACCTGGAGAGGAGCAAAAATTCTGTGGTCTGTCTTGGAAAATTGTTCATGTCTACGTGGCTGATGTGCTGAATTTGCTTCCATTTGTTGAATAAAATGCAACGGTGGTCATCACCCAGATCTGATGCTGGGCTCTAGAGAAGTAGCCCTCAAAACGGATGCGCCTGGGCCCCAGAAACCTGAAGCTCTGTAGAACCCCCTCTGCGGGTGGCCAAGATGGAGGCAGAAGAGAGTGAGGAATCCCAGTGTGAGTCAAGGTCCAAGGGGACAATGCTATTTCTACCTTAGAGGGTCATGTTTCTCCAGTTTGGACCAGGAATTACAGATTGACCTTCACCTTCCATTGTTTAAATATATCTTCCCGCTAAGCCTGCAAACTTGCTCTAGGTCTTGACTTTGGCAGGGGGCAGGAAGCACACATAAAGAAAAAACCCCAATGAATGAAATATTTCTACAAATCTTCCTATTCTCAGGAATCTGCTTTGTTGTACTTCTGTGGACATTAACTAATAGGAAGAAGAGTGGAAAACAGTCATCCTGGCATGATGGAGAACCAGTGGGAAGTAGCAGCAATACTAGGCTATGTGCCAGGAAATAGGGATTCTTGTTCTAACTCAGCCAGGAATGGCGGTGCCCTTCTTCATGACCCCAATTCTGAGCCTCGGTTTCCTTACCCGTAAGACAAAGAGATGGGCAAAACAATAATCATATTTCATTCTTGGGGATACACTATATTTATGCTTCTAGAATCTTCCGTACTCTTTTCAGACTCCACAGTTATCTTCTCATCTGATACTCACAATACGCCTTTAAGGTACTGACAGGGGTTATTATTATTCCCATTACACAGATGGTTGCACTGAGGCTGAGGAATAGTAAACTCCCAAGGTTTCGTTGGTAATGAAACCCCGCCTCCTAATCCAGAATAGTTCCTTCTAAGCAGGAGGCTCATGCCTGTGCCTGAATGTGGGCATATTGGTGAATGTGGGCATCTGTCTGTTATGTTCCTCCGATGTGTGAGTAAGAAAGGTACAGTTAGTAGCTGGACTCATGATTTTCCTGGGTTTACAGGGAACTCATTGATGTTTGCTCTTGTCGGATGGATGTTCCATGTTATGGCATAATTTACACTGAATGCTTTAACTAGGCGATCATAAATAGTAACAGGAGGGCCAGGGGTAGTGGGCAAGGAGAGGTGGACCAGTAAAGGGGCAAGAATTCAGAGCTGAATTGTTGGCACTATGGTATGTACTCCGTAAGTACGTACTTCACTTGGTCTTCACATTAATCCTATGAGGAAGGTTGCTATAATCATGCCCATTTTACAGATATTGAAACCAAGGCCTAGAGAAGTTAAGCAACTTGTCCAAGCTGGTAAGTGGCAGAGCCAGAACGTGAAGCCAGGCAATCTGGTTTCCAAGTTTATGGCCTAACCACTCTGCTGTCAAGGTCAGATTGGGTAGTCATATAAGCCTTTGTGAGCTGCTCTGGTATAAATTCAGGTACCAAAAAAAAAAAAAAAAAAGAGAGAGAGAGAGAGAATGAGAATGCCCTACTCAAAGCTACAGGGTTGCAGGGAAATTGGCACACCATATTTTGCTGGTAGTACTGACAATGAGTTCCATCTTTTCATGAGCAATATGTGGCAAGACCCATAAAGTTTCTTCATATTTGTCAATTTAAGAATGCCAACCCTAGGGTCTCCTGGGTGGCTCAGTTGGTTAAGTGGCCTACTCTTGATTTCTGCTCAGGTCATGATCTCAGGGTCCTGGGATGCCCCCCCCCCCCCCCCCCCCCCCCCCCCCCC
>NC_058416.1:27270268-27272689 GCF_002201575.2 Neomonachus schauinslandi | reverse complement strand
CCCCCCCCCCCCCCCCCCCGCCCCACATCGGGCTCAGCAGGGAGTCTACCTGAGGATTCTCTTTTCCTCTCCCTCTGCCCCTCCCCCTGCTTGTCTGCGAGCTCTCTCTCTCTCAAATAAATGAATAAATAAATCTTAAAAAAAAGAGTGCCAACCCTAGAAGTTTGTTCTAAGCTTACAGCTCAACAAAAGCAGCAAGCTGTAGGCATGAAGCTTATTGTGTGATATCCAGTAATGCCCAAGAACAGAGCATGATTAAGTAATTTCACAGAACCTTCACTAGTTGGAATACTATGAAAACATTTAAAATGAAAATTATGAAGGTAATTGTGTAGAAGGATGGGGAACTGTCTCTGATAAAATGTTAAGATTAAAACACAGAATAAAAAATATGTAGATTTCGATGACCAATCTGGTCTCTATGCATATTGGCAAAGCCTGAAATAGAACAGGAAATACTTCTAGTAGTTAGGTGTTTGTTAAGGTCTTCTTATTTTTTAGGATTTTTATTAGTGGTGACATTATGTTTATTTGACAGATCATGAAAACAGGAAAGAGCTGGTGGCAGAAGCTTGTTAAAATGACCCTCAAGAGGCGGGGTGGGTCTGGTGGGCAGTCCCCCCCCCCACTTCACCCCTGAGTTCTCTGGGGGCAGCCGCAGGTGTCTGGGTGGAAAGAGGTCTGAGAGTTACATGTGCTTGGGATGGAGAGAACAGTGTGCCCTGGGTCTGCCTCACCTCACTCTTGCCGTTCTTTGTCTCAGCTTAGAAGCCACTTTTCTGCAGTCAACCCAATTGCCACCCCCCACCCCCAAATGGGCTAGGTGCCCCTCCTAGGTGTCCCCTTCCCCAGCACTCTATGCTAAGCTCCACGTCTGTACCTAGCAGGCTTTTGGGTGATGGCATTTATATTGCTGAGGCCCCTCTGCACTATAAGGGTTGGGATGTCAGGGGGCCGGCCCTGCATGGCCCCCCTAATGCCCTGACACAAATACATCATGCATTCAGTGAATGATCATCTTTTGCCTTGTCTCTAAAATGGGGGGAGCCTGGGTTGTATTAGATTCCTTTTAGCTCCGTATCCTGTGATTTTACCATCTAATTTTTACCAGACTTATTAAATAAAGGAGCCATTGGGTTTAAAGACAAGTCCCAATGTCGGAAGTGTCCTCCATCTTTCCACCTGTGGATGGGCTCCCCAAGCGGACTCTGGCCTGGGTGTGGACTGTGAGCCTGGTCTGGGGTCATGCTGGGAATTTTCATAGCACGTGGGCTGAGTGTGCACGGACACAGCCTTAGCAGTCCACCTGACAACAGGGCTGTGGCGGGGGCGGCGGGGGTGCTCCTCACTTCAGTCCTGCCTGTACCTGGGAGACCAGCCACAGGCCACATGTGACTCCGTGGCTGTACCTCCACTGTGAATCCTAGGAGCCTGCTAGCCCTGATGTCATGTGTGCCTTCGGGGCTGAGGCAGTGGGCGTGTCTGTGCACATGGCTGCTTGTGCCCTGTCAGAGCAGGGCGGAGGGAGGGTGACCAGTGGCTCTGGGTTTTCCGGGTGAGCGTGTCTCTGTATGAATCAGTGCCCATTACTTCAGTGTATGAGTGGATTTCGATTCAGCAAATAATTATTGTGAGCTTTGTGCTCTGCAAAAGCAACAAAGCGTTGCCACGGGCAGGGAGCCTGGGAGTGTACATATCTGCATTGTGTGTCCCCTCTGTGTGTCTTTGGGAATGTGTTCTTGGCACGTGTCCTGCCTTCACAAGGCTTTTGGTGTGTGCATGTCTGTGTGTCAGTGCCTGGGTCCTGTGTGTGGCTGCTCGCTCGCTTTCCACCCTCACTTGTGCCCGCAGTCAGGCTCTGCACGTGCGCCAGCCCCCATGCGCACGTCCCCGAGTGACCTGTGCGCGGTGTGCAAGGACCTCCGGGTCGTGTGCACTTGGTGCGCTCGTGCCAGTCTCTCCGCACGCACGAACGCACCTCCACATGTCTGGGTGCACGTCCCCCTCAGTGTGTGCACGTTCCGTGTGCACGCCGTCCGTGTCTGTGTGCGGGGCGCTCCACGCGCGCGCTCGGGCCTGCGGGCGGCCGGGGACCCGCGCCAGGCTCCACACGCCCCGCGGGGCTGACCTCCTCCCCCGCGCCCCCGGCCCCCCGCGCCCGGCCGCGGGCCTCCGCGATTGGCCGCCCGCGCCCTCGCAGCCGTCACCCCTCCCTCCCCGCCCCCCCCCGCCACCCGCGCGCCCGCGGTCCCCGCTGTCCCCCGCGGTTCCGGCGAGGCCGCGCCGCGCTGCGCTCCGCTCCCATTGGCTGCGCGCGCCTTTGTGTGGCGGCAGCTGCGGCCCCAGCGCCTTTGAATGTCGAGAGGGGCCGGGAAGGGAGCCTTTCCATGGGCCATCTGTCTCCCCGCCAGCCGCCGCCCC